>NC_082716.1:95138703-95442788 GCF_030144855.1 Hypanus sabinus | reverse complement strand
GGGAAGCCAGAATGGGAAATGGAAAAAGAGAGAAGGGGGAGGGGGAGGGGGAAGAAATTACTGGAGTTTAGAGAAATAAATATTATTGTCATTACATCGGAGGCTACGCAGGTAGAATATGTGGCATTGCTCCTCCAACCTGACAGTACCTCATCGTGGCAGTAGGAGAGGCTATGGACCGACATATGGGAATGGGTAGTGGAATTAAAATGGTTGGCCACCAGAAAATCCTGCTCATTTTGGATGGAGAAGGTGTCCGCGACAAGGTGGTCCCCCATTCTATGTCTGGGCTCACCAATGTAGGAGAGGCTACACCAGAAGCACCAGATACATTGATAGGCTTGCAGTGATCTGTTGTCTCACCTGGAAGGACTATTTGGGGCCCTGAATGGTGGTGAGGGAGGAGGTGAATGTACAGCTCTAGCACTTTTGTTTGCAGGGATAAATGACAAGGGAGATCGGGGAGGAACGAATAGGATCACAAGAAGGACAATCCCAGAAGAAAGTGGAGAGTGGGGGAAGGTAACAATGTGTTTGGTGGTAGGTTCCTGTTGAAGGTGGTAGAGGTTATGGAGAATCACACACAAAATCAAACAATATCAAATTTCTAGAGAGGTAACATAGGACCAGAAGAGGTAGAATCCTTGTGGATGGAGTTAAGAAACTGCAAAGATAAAAAGACCCCGGTGGGAGTTATTTATAGGAGTCCAACAGTAGTGAGAATGTTGGCTACCAATTACAATAGGAGATAGAAAATGCATGTCAAAAGGACAATGTTATGATGATGATGGGGGATTTGAATATGCACCTGGATTGGGAAAATCAGGTTGCTGCTGGATCCCAAGAGAGAAAATTTGTATTATGCCTATGAAGATGGCTCTTAAGAGCAGCTTGTGGTAGAGCCTACAATGAGAAAGGCTATTCTGAATTGAGTGTTGTGTAACTCAGGAGCTTAAGGTAAAGGAACCTTTAGGGGTCAGTGATCATTTTATGATTAGACTTCACCCTGCAATTTGGGCGAGAGAAGTAAAAGTCAGATGTATCAATATTACAGTTGAGTAAAGGGATTCACAGAGACTTGAGAGTCTCTGTGAATGGAGCTCCAACAATGGCTGGAGCTTCTGGGAGCAATTTGGAAGGTGCAGAATAGATACATCCCAAATAAGAAGAAATATTTCAAAGGTGGCATGATGCAAGAGAAGTCAAAGCCAACATAACAGCATAAGAGAGGGCAGATAAAGAGCAAAAATTAGTGGAGAGTTAAAAGATTGGTGTTTAAAAATTTCCCAACAGAAGACAACTAAAAAGCCAAAAGGAGGGAAAGATGAAATATGAAGGTAAGCTAGTCAATAATATCAGAGGATAACAAAATTATTTTCAGATTGTATAAAGAGTAAAAGAGAAGTGAAAGTTGACTTTGGACCATGGAAAACAACACCGGGGAGGTAATAATGGGGTTGAAAGAAATGGCAGATCAATTAAATAAATATCTTACATCTGTCTTCACTGTAGAAAGCACTAGTAGTATGTTGGAAGTTCGAGACTGTTGGGGACAAGTGAGTACAATTGTGGTTACAAGGGAGAAGCTACTTGGGAAGCTGAAAGGTCTGAAACTGGATAAGTCACCTGGAGCAGATGGACTACACCCCAAGATTTTGAAAGAGGTGGCTGTGGAGAATGTGAAGGCATTGCTCATGATCTTTCAAGAATCATCAGATTCTGGCATAGTTCTGGAGGACTGGAAAACGATAAATGTCACTCCATTCTTCAAGAAGGGAGGGAGGAAGAAAAAAGAAAAGTATAGGCCAATTAGCCTGACCTCAGTGGGTGGGAAGATGTTGGAGTCGATTGTTCAGAATGAGGTCTCTGGGTACTTTGAGGTATATGATTAAATAGGCCTAAGTCCGCATGGTTTTCCTTAAGGGAAAATTTTGCCTGACAAGTCTGTTGGAATTCTTTGAGGAAATAACAAGCAGGATTGGCAAAGGAGAATAGGTAGATGTTGTGTACTTGGATTTTCAGAAGAGGATTTGAGAGTCCCTGTGCAGGATTCCCTTAAAGTTAATTTGCAGCTTGAGTCAGTGGTAGGTGAAGCCAAGTGGGTAGGAAAGGTAAAGGGCTGGAGGAGAAGCAAACTGATAGGAGAAGAGAGGATATTGGAAGAACAGGAAGATGGAGGGGCAGCAGGGGGAGGTGATAGGCAGGTAAGGAGAAGAGATAAAGAGGCCATATTTTAGAATGGAAGAACAGGGAAGGGGGAGGGGAAGAATTTATCAGAAGAAGGAAGTGCTGTCCATGCCATCAGGTTGGAGGCTACTTAGATAGAATAAAAGTTGTTTCTCTACCCTGAGAGTTGCCCAATCATGGCAAAAAAGATCAATAAAGTATCTATCTAACTATTGTGTCAGGATCTCCCAATGCAGCCTCCTCTACATTGGTGAGACCTGTCATAAATTGGGAGATCACTTGATTGAGAACCTCTACTCCAACCGCCACAAGTGGAACTTTCTGATGACCAGACATTTTAATTACAATTCCCATTTTCATTCCTACATGTCAGTCCATAGCCTCTTATTGTACCAAGATGAAGCTGCCCTCAGGGTGGAGGAACAACACTTTATATTCCAATAAAAATACTCCTCCCTCTATTTCTCCACTCTGATGTTTTACCTCCTCTCACCTGCCTATTCACCCTCACTGGGCCCTCTTCTCCAGCCCTTGACCTTTCTCACCCACCTGGCTTCACCTATCATCTTCCAGCTATCCTCATTCCCACCCAAACCTTTTTATTCTGGCATCTTCCCCCTTCCTGAATGGCCTACATTGGGAAGAAGGGTTTCAGTCCAAAACGTTAATTTCCATAGATGCTGCCTGACCTGCTGAACTCCTCCAGTATGTTTTGTGTTTCTTCAACTCTGAGGAAGTACGTTCTTAATTTGCTTCAGTCTTTACCAGTGAGAGGGACCACGAAAAATTTGAGGTTAGCATGGAACAAGATAATGTGCTAGAATCTGTTAAGCTTAAGAAAGAGACAGTGTTGGAACTTCTGCAAGACATTAGGATAGATAAGTCAGAAGAGACTGTTATGCCATTGGCAATGATGTTTGCATCCTTACTTGCCAGAGGAGTATTACCAGAAGATTGCAGGGTACCAACGTTATTCCTTTGATCAAAAAAGGTAATTGGGCTATTCTTGGAATTGTAGACTAATGAATCTTATGTCAGTGGTTGACAACTTTTGGAACCTTTGAAAAACGTTAGATTACAGTAGATAGGTTTCCAGGCTACTATGGAAAGTGAGGGAAAAGATTGTTGCACCTTTGTCAATAGTCTTTGCATCCTCACTGGCTACAGGAGTAGCACCAGAAGATTAGAGGATGGAAAATGTTATTCCTTTGTTCAAGAAAGGGAGTAGGGATAACCCTGACCAGTATTATAGACAAGTGAGTCTCACTTAAGTTGTGGGCAAATAATTGGAGAAGATTCTTAAAGAAAGGATTTACAAGCATTTGGAAAAACATAGTCTGATTAGGGATGGTCATCATGGCTTGTGAGGGGCAGGTCATGCCTCACAACCCTGATTAAATTCTTTTAAATCTGACAAAACACATTCATGAAGGTAGAGCTGTGGATGTGGTTTATATTGATTTTAGTAAGGCATTTGATAAGGTTCTCCATGGTAGGCTCATTCAGAAAGTCAGGAGGCAGGGGATCCAGGAAAACTTGGCTGTACCATTAATGCTGCCCTCACCTGCATCTTCTTTATTCTCCAGACATCCACCCTAATCCCATCTTCCCACTACCTTAAAAGAGAGTTCTTCTTGTCCTTACCTACCACCCCATAAGCCTCCCTATCTAGCACATAAGTCTCTGCAACTTCACAATTCCCTTCTCCATTCATTGCACTGCACTAATCTCTCTCCAGGCACATGCACCACCAAGTGACCAAAATGCTACACTTGCCCATTTACATCCTTTCTTATCTCCATCAAGGGCCCCAAACATTCCTTCCATTTGAGGCAACACATCACCTGAAAATTCATTGGGGTCATCTAAAAGTAATCCGGGAAGTAGGTAAATTATTAGAATAATAATTGGTAGGAGTACTAAGAGATAGGATCTACAAGTATTTAGATAGACAGGAACTTATTAGGGAGAGTCAACATGGCTTTGTGCATGGTAGGTCATGTTTAACAAACCTGTTAGAGTTTTTCAAGGAGGTTACAAGGAAAGTAAATGAAGGGAAGGCAGTGGATATTGTCTACATGGACTTCAGTGAGGCTTTTGACAAGGTCCCATATGGGAGGTTAGTTAAGAAGATTCAGTCGCTAGGTATACATGGTGAGGTAGTAAATTGGATTAGACATTGGCTTAATGGGAGAAGTCAGAGAGCGGTAGTGGAGGATTGCTTCTCTGAGTGGAGGCCTGTGACTAGTGGTGTGCCACAGGGATCAGTCCATTGTTATTTGTCATCTATATCAATGATCTGGATGATAATGTGGTAAATTGGATCAGCAAATTTGCTGCTGATACAAAGATTGGAGGTGTAGTGGACAGTGAGGAAGGTTGTCGAAGCTTGCAGAGGAATCTGGACCAGCTGGAAAAATGGGCTGAAAAATGGCAGATGGAGTTTAATACAGACAAGTGTGAGGTATTGCACTTTGGAAGGAAAAATCAAGGTAGAACATACAAGGTAAATGGTCCAGCACAGAGGAGTGCAGTAGAACAGAGGAATCTGGGAATACAGATACAAAATTCCCTAAAGGTGGCATCACAGGTAGATAGGTGAAGAGAGCTTTTGGTACATTGGCCTTTATAAATCAAAGTATTGAGTATAAGAGTTGGAATGTTATGGTGAGTTTGTATAAGGCATTGGTGAGGCCGAATTTGGAGTATTGTGTGCAGTTTTGGTCTCCAAATTACAGGAAGGATATTAATAAGGTTGAAAGAGTGCAGAGAAGGTTTACAAGGATGTTGCTGGGATGTGAGAAACTGAGTTACAGAGAAAGGTTGAATAGGTTAGGACTTTATTCCCTGGAGCGTAGAAGAATGAGGGGAGATTTGATAGAGGTGTATAAAATTATGATGGGTATAGATAGAGTGAATGCAAGCAGGCTTTTTCCATGGAGGCTAGGGGAGAAAAAACCAGAGGACATCGGTTAAGAGTGAAGGGGGAGAAGTTTAAAGGGAACATGGGGGAGTGGGGGGCCTCTTCACACAGCGAGAGATGTCAGTGTGGAATGAGCTGCCAGATTAAGTGCTAAATGCGGGCTCACTTTTAATATTTAAGAAAAACTTGAACAGGTACATGGATGAGAGGTTTATGGGGCGATATGGTTCAGGTGCAGGTCAGTGGGACTAGGCAGAAAATGGTTCAGTACAGCCAAGAAGATCCAAAAAGCCTGTTTCTGTGCTACGGTTCTATTCTTTCTGTTGCTCCCGATGTGGCCTCACCTACATTGGTGAAACCCAACGTAAATTAGGGCACCACTTTGTCAATTACTTCTGCTCCATCCACCAAAAGTGGAATTTCCTGGTGACCAACCTTTTTGTAGAGGGTAGAAAGAATAAAAAATAAGTTACCTCAAACAGTCTAACAGGAGGCCGGTGACTAGTGGTGTGCCTCAGGGATCTGTACTGATGTTGTTTGTTATATACGTTAATGATCTGGATGATGGGGTGGTAAATTGGATTAGTAAGTATGCAGATGATACTAAGATAGGTGGTGGTGTGGATAAAGAAGTAGGTTTTCAAAGCTCGCAGAGAGATTTAGGCCAGTTAGAAGAGTGAGCTGAAAGATGGCAGATCGAGTTTAATGCTGATTAAGTGTGAGATGCTACATTTTGGTAGGACTAATCAAAATAGGACATGCATGGTAAATGGTAGGGCATTGAGGAATGCAGTAGAACAGAGTGATCCAGGAATAATGGTGCATAGTTCCCTGAAGGTGGAATCTCATATGGATAGGGTAGTGAAGAAAGCTTTTGGTATGTTGGCCCTTATAAATCAGAGCATTGAGTATAGGAGTTGGGATGTAATGTTAAAATTGTACAAGGCATTGGTGAGGCCAAATTTGGAGTATTGTGTACAGTTTTGGTCACCAAATTATAGGAAAGATGTCAACAAAATAGAGAGAGTACAGAGGAGATTTACTAGAATGTTACCTGGATTTCAGCACCTAAGTTACAGAGAAAGTTAGGTCTTTATTCTTTGGAGTGTAGAAGGTTGAGGGGGTCTTGATAGAGGTATTTAAAATTATGAGGGGGATAGATAGAGTTGACATGGATAGGCTTTTTCCATTGAGAGTAGGGGAGATTCAAACAAGAGGACATGAGTTGAGAGTTAGGGGGCAAAGGTTTAAGGGTAACACGAGGGGGAGCTTCTTTAGTCAGAGAGTCGTAGCTATGTGAAACGAGCTTCCAGTAGAAGTGGTAGAGGCAGGTTCAATATTGTCATTTAAAGTAAAATTGGATAGGTATATGGACAGGAAAGGAATGAAGGGTTATGGGCTGAGTGCAAGTCGGTGGGCTAGGTGAGAGTAAGCGTTCAGCATGGACTAGAAGGGCCATGGTTGCCTGTTTCCGTGCTGTAATTGTGATATGTTTATATGATTGTTATATGGTTAATAGATAAGATATAATCAGGAAATATATTTCCTTCATTAAAGGTGGCATAGTAGCATAATGGTTAACATAATCATTTTACAGCGCTGGTGATCAATGATTGGGGTTTTGTTTTCCTTGACTGACTGGAAGGAGTTTGAATGTTCTTCCTGTGACTGCTTGAGCTTCCTCTGGGTGCTCCAGTTCCCTCCCACATTCCAAACATACATGGTTAGGGTTAGCGAGTTGTGGGCATACAATGTTGGCGCCAGCAGCATGGCCAGACTTGTGGGCTGCCCTCAGAACAATTCTCAGACTGTGTTGGTCATTGATGCAAAGTGCTGTACTTTATTGTACATATGTTTCGATATACGGGGGGGGGGGGGGGGGGGATTGATAAGTTCGTGGCCTAAGGTGGAAAGAAATGAGCTATATAGCTCTCGTTACATGCACATGCAGGTCAACTCTTTGAGTGAAAATGCAGAAAGTTTGAAGTTAATAATTAATCTCCTTCTGCCTTAGGCCACGAACCTATCAATCACCCCACTGAGTTAGTAACTGATGAGTTATTAACTTCAAACTTTCTGCATAATCACTCAAAGAGTTGAACTGTATGGGGATGTAACGAGAGCTGTATAACTCATCTCCTTCTACCTTAGGCCACCAACTTACCAATCACCCATCTGTGGACACTTTCTGTTGGTCCAAGATCCGTATGCTCCATGACCACTGGACTAAGTGTGTAGGACTAAATGAAGGAGGGTCTATGTTGAAAAATATATGTGCTAGGTTTTCTGAAATTAACTCCTCCTACCCTAGGCCACGAACTTATCAATCACCCCTCATACATTTTTCATATAAAACAAGTTTTTTCTTAAGTGAGATTAGAACTAAGGAATATGGCCTCAAGATTTGGAGGAATAGATTTCAGACAGAGATGAGAAGAAACTGCTTTTGAGTTAGATAGATTTTTGCATAGCAGGGGAACTAAGGGTTATGGAAAAAAGGAGGTAGGTGGAGCTGAGTCCTCAGCCAGATCAGCACGATCTTATTGACTGGTGTAGCAGGTTCAACAGGACAGATAGCCGACTCCTGCTCCTATTTCTTATGTTCTCAAAAGAACAGGGAATTGGGATGACCATTTTTCTAGACGAACTTCCATAGAGCCAGGCTGTCTCTTTCTCAGAACTGTTACAGCGAGATTGGATCAGCTAGGCTTGTTTTCATTGGAGTGAAAGGATGAGAGGTAATCTGATAGAGGTGAATAAAATTATGAGATAGGGTCTGCAGAATCTTTTTCACAGGGTGTGTTTACCAAAGATGTTTAAGATGAGAGGAAGAAGTTTTAAAGATGATTTCAGAGGTAAATATTTTTTTTACACTATATTGTTAATTATCTGGAACTGGCTGTCAGCAGAGGTGCTGCAATTAGTTACAATTTAAGAGGAATTTACACAGGCACGAATAGACAAAGTAGGATACAGACCTAATGAAGGCGAATGGGATTAGTGTAGATGGAGACAGGTTACAAGGGGTATGAAGGGCTAAAAGGAACATTTCTGGTGCTGTGGTTCATAGTAACAGAACATTCTGAGATTATGGCACATTGGAAACCATTGAGAGGATGTGATATAAGCAACCATAAATGATACTCGCCCTTTCTCCATTCAGTTCTTTAAAGCAAATTTATTCACTGCCTTTTTTTTTAACTTAACGCTTCACCCATCCTGGTGTCTAATGAGAAAATCAGAGAGTGGCTGATTGATAACATCTAGTTAATGTTTGACTGGTTGTGGGAGGGGAGTTTGTCCTGTTTCTAGGCTCTGAAAAATCAGTTCTTAAAAAGTTTCTTTAAATACTGATCTACCCCCAACCCTCCTGCAACAGCAGTAGGCAAAGCCATGTGTGACCAGGCCAATTATTCCAATTCCCATTTCAGGAGCAAAGTTTTATTTCAGAACTAACGGTGAACAATTTGCAATAGTAAAAATCCCGCTCAGCAGAATAAGATGCAGAGACGGTACAAAATGAAATTTCACAAGATTTAACACCAAGACTAAAACCAAACCTTCTCCCATTGTCACATTCACACCTCTGGGATGGAGAGAGATCATTGGGATCAGTGACAAGGCCAGTCCAGGATAACATAACATTAGCCAGCAACTAATTAAATGAACACAGATAACATCACATCGATTCTTATTTAAAACAAGCAGCACTGGGTACAGTAAGAGAAATATCAGAATGTGATATATAAAACCCATCATCCCCATCTTGTGCTAAAAACATTTACAACCCATTTAATTTGAGGAAATAGATGTTCTTTGTTGGCCATCTCCCTGTTCTGGAACTTGATTAATAAGATGAGGTGAAAAGGGTCTTCCAGAAATTGACATCAAAAGTGAAATGGATATCACACTCTGACATCTTACATCTGCTCTGATCATTTACAAATAGAAATCAAACAGTCACTCCAAACTTCTTATACTGTGTAAGGAGACCATATTGGTGAACCAATAAAGAGAAACAGCGTCATTTCTGAGAGTTGAGTGGGAAAGGATTGGAAAGTCTACATAATCAAAATCAAACTAATACAAGCAAAGTGACCTTAACTTAGATCTCTGTAGATTGGAGTCAATACTGATCTCTGTTCAAAAAAACACTGTACAAACTTTGTACAAACAAATACTGATTGCAGCAATGCTGAAGCCCTCACATTTACATTGTGACCTTGTGAATTTTCTGGTGGGCAGTATCAATTTGGCATAAAAACCCCAGAAAACTTTGTCTTCTAAATCAAATGAAATGAGAACACTGAGAGAGGATAAATGTGGCATTTGAAAGAGCATGTTGCATTTTAAAACGGGGAACACATGCAGTATACAACTCCAAGTCAGGCAGATAAACCATTGAATGATCTGGATTAAAGGTTGCCATTCATCCCAGGTATTGAGATGCAGTCACACTGCAAATGCAGTAGTGGTGCAGCCTTAAGAAGCTATTGGACAAACAAGGAAGCTAGTGAACTGGGCAAAGGCAACAATGGTGATGACAGCCTCAGTATTTGTTACGGGAGGCCAAAAACCAAGTAAAATATTGTTTTTTTAAAAAATTTCAGTCAGAGAAAGTAGAGGAATAGATGGACAAATATGAGAGATAATGGGAAAAGAGAGGGAATGTTCTCATAATATTATGTTTCCATTTGGTCACTTCACTGGCAATGAGCCAACAATGATATTTGCCACATTAAGTTGCAACATCTTATGATATCAAATAATAGTCAGAAAAAAAGGACAATTTGATCTCAGAGGAGAGTTTTTCTAAGGACACAACTTTCCTGTTGTCTCAGTCAATACTGATCTCTGTTCATTGATACTTTGTACAACCAAACACTGATTGCAGCAGTGCTGAAACCCTCATATTTACATTGTGACGTGAATTTTCTGATGGGCAGTATCACCTTGTCTTAGTCAATGGATGAACAGAGGCAGCAATCACAAGAATTCCTGGAGAAACTGATCCTCTAATGTCGATTGCAAGATCTGCCCTCCTTGGATCATAACTGAGCCTAACACCAGTAACTCAGCCTTTCCTACCAATATTTTAGCAGCACCCAGCTCTTACCAATGGGGTCTTGCAAATATGAGGATGGGTTGGTTAAAATGTCATCATATAATTCTTTTAAATATTTACAATTTGTCAATTCTATTCAAGGATTAAGGCAGAGGGGTGGAAGGATGTGTTGAGATGGGGTAGGAGTTAAAAGGAGCTGTTGGGCTGAACACCGTTTCTATGCTGCAAATTGAAAGCCATTTATCAATATTCTTAATTTTGGGAACTGCTTTCCATTAATCAAGATCTGGTGTTTCTTTCTGCAGGGTTCTTATTTTCCTTTAAATCCATTGGAGGTTGAAAAACTGATGCCAAACCAACTTATTTGCATCAGTGGTTGTCCATGTTTGATTGCTTAGTAGATCTTGGAGAGTAACAGTTTATTATTCTTCATGGTGAGCCTGGGCAGTGATTTGAAGCACTAAAGCCCAACAGAGGAAGAGCAAGAGGAACTGTGGCAGATAAGAGGTGTAACCTTGCATAGGTTTGCTTTTGTTGCTCAGGTAACTGTTGTTATTAATGCCAATGCAGAAAAAGTGGTGATGGGAAATGGTTGAGCACTTCACCCTTCTTACAGAAGTGTTAGTACATTCAGAACTAGTAACTAAGCAATGCAAGTACCAAAGCAATGTTAAAGTTGGATACCTTTTCAATGAGGTATACAGTGTTAAGCAAAATCATGTCAACTTGCAATTTTCACAAAGAAACACAGACGGGAGTAAAGTAAAAGAAAATGGAGTTGTATATTTCAAATGTTCCCCACGAAAAGAAAAACAAAGTTGTTTATTAAACTAAATGCCAAGACTGTGGCGTACACAGAAATAACTTGAGATTGCCAGGCACCATCAGAATACAGAGCAGAAAAACCAGTCACCATTTTACAAACACTTCCATTAAAGGGAGATGGAGAATAGGTATCCTTCTCTAAGATCAACACTTAAACCACAGAAATCTATTTAGCATCTACCTTCCACATATATCAATTATCACAATGTACATCGTCCACAGGGCACGCCACAGACTACAAAGACTGCATTGCAAGCTTTGCTATTACATTATGGAATTGCAAGCAACTAGTCAGCAACAGTGAGAGGAGCAAGAAAAGAGGGCACCAACATAAGACTAATTACATTCCACATTCACTTCATTTAATTAACAGGACTTGAAAGCATCATACTACCAATGTACTGCAGGCAGATAAAAGCTACTGTACATTTCAAACGTGAAATAGTGTCCTTTCAAAATGGGACAAAATATCCAAGGATACAAATATACGTACATATAGATATAAAACACTATAAAGGACTGTCGTGTTGGTGTTTTCATTTATGTTCATAATGTGGGCTGTGAACTTTGGTCTGTGGAAGCCAAGCTGTTCCAGAATATGGTGTCCCTACAGCCTAGCAAAGGGCTACAAAAGTAGGAATTACAATGCTACTTTTTAAATATGTTGCCTTAACATGAACATATTATACCTGTCTGCTCAGGGAAACTGATCTAGATCTGAAATGATATAAGAAAATCATTAATAGAATTAATACACACCATCCCCTTCCTGATATACCAGTTTTGAGAGTTGTTCCTTCAATTTTATTGGAGTTTTTATTACTCTGATTAAGATGCAACTAGCTGTCATAATATAAAATTGAAAAAAGTTCAGCTTGACAATTAAAGGGTGATGATTCTTAAATGTTGTTACTGATTTTTGTTTAAAGTAAAATAAGGTTTAGTGAATGAACATAAACATGAAGAAGGATATCATTTAATGCTCAGTTCCTCCCTCCAGTTAAGAATTTCAGCAGAGTACAATCACATATAATTGTCTGGGCATCATTAGTGTATTAGCAGATGGAAGCTCCAGATAGGAGCAATAAAATCCTGGTGTGACTACGTAATGTGTCATGCACAAGATAGCCTTGAAGAGAACTCTCTTCATATAGAACTCCATACCCTTTGATACAGCATGCACAGGAATTCAACCATCAGTTGGATTATCATATGAGCCCACAGATTGAGTATTTGCAGTGTGAAGGGAACAGCAGTGACCAACTACGATCAGCACTGGGAGAAATCTGTGTGATACATGAGCATGTGAGCAGTATCATAAAAGGTTTAGGGCTGCTCCAGAGTTGTATAAAATCCAGAAATGGTAGCAAATAGATGTTTGGAGAGTATCTTCTACAGTTTCAGGATATTCTAAAACTGTTTACATCCAATGAAGTAACTTCGGAATGTCACCACACTTGTAACATACAGAGGAACTAATTCTGTTGGGCACTGATAGAAACTTAGACCATTAGTGTTTGTATTTTTAAAGCAATAAGGTCCTTAAAAATAAACTAACCCAACTGAGTGAAACTGGTTAGTTTGGACACCATGGTCCAAATGATTTAAGAGCAAAACAAAGCAGCAGATGCTGGAAATCCAGAATAAAAACAGAAAATGCTGCATATTTGCAATTGGTGACAGGACTTGTCGAAAGAGAGAGAGATTTAATGTTTCAGGTTGATGAATAGCTGATGAAAGGTCATCAGCCTGAAACAACTTTGTTACTTGCTCTCTCCACCTGACCTGCTGTGTACTTCCAGCATTCTTGTTTTTCATTCATTGTTCTAACCCTTGAGCAATTTTATTTTGGCATTGACTAAATAAGAAGTACACCTGGTTTATAAAAAGGGGAATGTGTGAACAAAAGAGGGGTGTACGGAATTTTAGAGCAGTTTCAGTGGCCATTGATTTGTCTCTTGTAGAAATCAGGTCTCTTTCCATCCTAATTAACTACTAGGTTGTAAGTTACCAAATATTAAAACTGATTTCAGCCTCATTGGTGAAGTAGAAGTGAGCCCTGACACACTACCTCTCCTACCACCCTGCAGGCTAACAATGAACTCCTGGTAATGCAGTGGTGGATTTCAGCACTGAAGAAGGCTGCCTCCATCTTCCCTCAGTTCTCTGTGTGCTCAACTTTGTATACAATGATTGTACATCTACAGCTTGCATGTTCTACAGACACCAAATAAAACAATTCATTATCCTGCTCATCCTATGCTCTAAATAGACAGTGCACTTTACACAGACATGGAGTAAAGCACAAGTGCCCCATTAAGTTAGAGTACCTTTGAGAAGATGTAACAGCCCAATCTCAATGCAGTTTTGATGCAATTAAATACTTTTTGCATGGTTAAAGACAGATTAGAGAGGAGTATGATCATTGAAAGACATTGTACTGGTCTGTTGTAAGAGCACAACTTGGCCTCTCTGATCCTGATGCTAGAGAAATCCCACTGATGTGAAAAATCCAGCTTTTTCCCTGGATGACTGCATCAGCATTAGAGCTACAGTATTAAAGACCAGAAGTAAAAGACTGGTGTCCTAATAACTGTCCCAGCTGGAGTACTAGGACTGGCGAAGACATTATTACCAGAGGTCTCCTGTTAGACATACCTTTTATATTAATCTGCTCTAATATAAAAGTATTTCCTTCATCACATAATACTGCATCTTCACATTGCCATCAAATGAGAGGGACAGGTGGTCTTTTCGGCTCAGTGTACTCATCAGCTTTGCCATTAGTCCGTTCTTTCCCACTGCATCACAACTATTCCAAAGTCTGTTTTCATAGAGCTGTTGATAAACAAGGACCTGGGTAAGAACTATCTCCTACAAAGTCTTTATTAATTAAGGTGCCAAGAAAATTATAAGAAGGTTAATTGATGAGTTGCATTGTTTAATTAGAAACACATTTCCTTAAAAGCTCTGAAGGCTTTTAACATTTTTAACAGCAACATTGGTCCACCTGCCTGATGCTGAGCATCCTGAAGACCAAGACATTAAAGTCCAAAGCTCTGCAGCTTGATTCTACCGCTACTTTACGAATTATGGTCAGATTGGAAATTAAACTCTGAATTGCAAGGGAGTGTGGAGTGGGAGCATTGTTGCACAGTTTCCATGCAAAGGAGAAAGGCCACCACAGCTTTCTCTCCCTCACCTCCGAAAGGCTGGGTCAGTAAGATGAGTGAACGGTCAGGGCAGAGCCTATGGTTCAACACGATGAATGTGTGCTTGCTAGATGGGCTTGTTGGGGCCTCCTTGATATACCTTCTGAAAACAAGTCTGAGTCAACAGTACATGCCAAGAATCAGGCAAGTGAATTAATAAATGGATTATCATTAACTGTGAGCAAACAGGCCACTGAGCCAATGAAAAAAAAATCTGTGCTTGATCCTGGAATTTGAAGCCTTCTGTTTACAACTATGATAACTATTCCCCAAGACATCGGTTAATTTGACATTGGGTGACAGGATCAGCTAACTGTGCAGGGAGTTGAGACTACCATTGATTTTTGAGTGTTTGGTGCCATGCTATTGTTGGAGCCAGCAGTGTCATTTTGAAGTGCAAAAATACACACAGCATAATGTCGTACCAGATAGATACTGACAAAAAACTTATCTTTGGGAACAGAATGCAACCTCCAACAGGGGGCAAAGAAACCACAACTCAGTTTATTCTGCTTTCTCAAATTAATAATGACTGCCTTCTATTTAATTATCTATTAAAATGAAACAATAACTAAAAATGATTATTATTTTGTGGAGTTATATTTTGGGTCACGTGTTTGAAGAAGTTAATATCTTGTTAATACAGTGTGAGTGCTCACTAAATTTATTGTAATGGAATAGCATCAAATTTAATGTATGACATTGACCTTCTTCCCAAAGTGATGTGCTATTGGACTGTTGGGATGTTGAAAAATCCCAACCGTGGTCTATATACTTCTGCAACTCATTTCATTTTCTGTAATCATCCACTGTTGATGGACTCCTATCTTGAAAGTGCACATTGCATTCCCAAGCATCACGAGTTCCTGAATGGGATGGTTGGGACAGCCTTGTTGCAAGTGGCTGTGCACTCTGAGATAGGTCAAGCCAGTCATCCATTGCACACTTTGTGATGTTTCAGTTGAAAGGACCTACATCAGCATTAAAGCTCAGATCAACTCCTCAAATGGATGGGCTACATTGTCCATGTGCCTGACATCAGATTGCTGAAACAAACAGAATGCTTGGTGCTGTTTGTGGGAAGAGGTTTGCAGAAACTTCATGGGTGTTCTCAAAGTTTATAACATCATCACTAATTCATGGGAATCCTTCATATGTGACTCCTAAAAAGGGAACTGCAGCACCCAAGCAGGTATATGGACTTTCAAGATACTATAACAACAGCATGTGGTATGCACTCTCTCACAAACAACCCATCTGTCTGCTCCATCAAACATCCTGACCCCAGGGCAGAGCTCACAGATCCATACACAGGATTCAATCAGCTCAGAATGCAGAGAGCTGTGTGGAAGGAAGTTAACCCCTGCTCCAGTGATGTCTAAGGAGCAGCAAGGTACACTAGAATCATGTTCGTTAAGGCAACTTTAGGTTTTTACTTGAAGAGCCCCATTGTTCAGTAGTGAAGGCATCTGGTTACTTTCACATTGTCATTAGTAGGAAGAACCAAGAAATTGTGGACAGAACACAGGAAAAATAACATGTTTTAAACCTTCCAGAAATCAGATAAATGTGCTGAGGCAGCTTTTACCCCCAATTGCCTTCACCATTTCCAGACTATTCTTTTCTGGCTGGTTGGGAATACACTAACTGTGATGACTGGGAGTCATGGACTCAAGAACAATGATCTGTTCCCTAACCAAAGAAATGCAGGCTGTCAAAAACACTGCAAGTCAAAGGAACCATTGAATATCTATGAAATTTAGCACAACTTTCATAAACTTATCATTGCTGGTGCATCAAGACAATATGAAAACCCAAAGTAGTGTACTCTTCAGAGCAGATCAGTCTCTGGTTAGAGAGTTCCTTATATCTGCAGTGCCAAAACTACAGTAATATTAATATTATTGTATTTGATTCTGTATTTTGATTCATAATGATACTTTTTGTCTTTCCTAGCTTTTTTCTACATAAGGCACAGGTCTAGTTCAAACAGATGCAGTCACTGTATAAATGTGCCTTTGCCTACAATGAAATTAGAGATTTGCTTGAAGGAGAATCTTATTGAAAGCTTCCAAAAATCCAGTCACCCTGTTTAGGTAATTGTCAGAAAGATGTTTTGGATCTCCAAACCTCTTTCGCATACAGCTTTCCCATCCCTGTGAATAATTAGCAAAATAAATGTTCATGCTCACTCAAAAATCAGTATTAGTGCAATACTAGTACAGGTTGTGTCTGATTTATAATGGTCCACTAATGCTATATGCAGGATTTGCCTTTTCATCTGGTCCACAAGGTTTGATTTTTTTTCTGCCAGAGTTGGGAAGAGGAGGAAGATGGATCTTTGAAAATCAAATTCAGAATAAAATATAACCAATGTTTTGTCACTTTTGAGTCAGTTATTCATTCTGCATTACAATTATATTTAGCAAAATCACAATGATAAAGAATTATGAAAGAAAAAGAAATATGGGATTCTGGGATGACTTGACATTCATAACCAGATTGTGAAAATGGTTTGAACCAAGTTGCTTTCAAACAAGGACAGATAATGGACAAGTATCAATAAAACAGTGGATGCCAGAAATCTGAAATGAAAATAGAAAAAGCAGGAAACACTCAGCAGGTCAGGTAGCATTAGTGGGAAGGACAAAGGCCTGAAGGTTAACTCTTTCTCTTTCTACAGATGCTGCCTGACCTGCTGGGTATTTACTGTTATTATATCAAATAATGGATATTCAGTGCTAATAGTAACACTGAACTGATTCTTGGTACTTGCTTCATTCACACTCAAGTTGGAAGTGCAATGTGGTTCTAATACCAATTACTCAGCACACCACCATGGGCAACTCATTTCCCCGTGTATTTTCGCACATTATAGGCAGGAAAATAAAGCTCCTTTATATCTCTGTACTCTCCATTTTTAATTAAAACTTAGATTCCCATCCCAATCTAAACTCCGTGTTGTTAAACAATAGAAAACTTGGCTCACCAATGAGGGAACATGTCTAATGTGATCACTACCTAACTCTGCCTTGTGTTCAAATAGATGCAGCCACAATGGGGACCAACTCCATTAAGAATAAGCTTGCATTGGAAGGGCTCCAGTAACATGAAAGGAGCAAAAGAGGTTGCCTAGGCTTGTACTGTAAAACTGCTTTAAACTCATTTTCCAAGGCATCAAACTCTAAGGTGTACATTGGGCCTATTTACTCTCTTATTCCTTTGTAGGTGCCAAAATGTAATTGAATTTTCCATACACTTTATTAAAAGAAGGCAATAGGAATGTGAAATTCTGTACAAAAGTTAGCTACTTTTGCAAAATGAAATATGGGTGAATGTTGTGACATGTGCTGGAGAATGAAATTTGGAAAATTTTTATTTTGCCATTATTCTGTCTATGAATAATTCATTAATAAAATGCTTCAACTTCCAGCTCCAAGTGTATGTGCTAGGCTATGCTGTTTTGGAAGGCAGTCCTGTGTCCAAGCGAGCCAAACCCAGTGCTCCCTTTGCATTAGTAGCTTCCTCCATTCCACAACAACAGCTTGCATTTTCAGCATACTGTAAATCACTCCTTAACCCGGCTGGATCAGCAAACATGTTGAGTGCTCTGACACAGAGCAAAACCTGATGGAGGTCCAAGATCAGGCACACTCTTACCTTGATCTCCTTGCATGCCAATGATCTTGTCCTTTGTTATAATGGAGCCCACTTAAGACTATGTCAGAAGAAAGTTATTTTTACATGGTAATTTCTGAATATCCCAATTCAGCTAAGTCAACTATATTAAAAACAGAAACCTCTGTTAAAATCAAGTAGATGGAATGAATTTAGAACATGACATGAACCATCATTGAGCACTACACAACCTCTTCATTGTGAACTTTTGCTGTGGCACACATTATTAATGAATTCTAAACCTGAAATATACAGCAATGTTTGGCACACGTTATAAATAGGACAACTATCCCTTTAAAATAAAACACCACATTAAAATCTCTAGCACTGGCCAACTGAACTAGATCTTAAGGTGGCTCCACTGAAGTATACAACTATGGGGATGTGTAATCACTTACATTGTCGTCAGCCTATGTTACTGGAGTAATTTGATGTGAAGTTCTGTAGTATGGAGACGAAGGACAGCTTTATGAAAGACAGCACTGACCGTTCCAGGGAAATGTTCCTCATCCAAGTCAACATTCCCATTGCTACAAAGAGGCTGGGTTAATAGCAGCTTTTAGGAGTGGCACAAGCAATTGAAAAAAAATATCCAAATCCTATCAATGATGGATTACATCCATGCACTGAGAGAAACCATTACTTGATATTCAACCTTTGGTAAAAACAAAAATATTACTAGTGCTGAACTTGTGAAAATTTAAAGCAAATGTTTCTTGGGATATGTAAGCTTGATTGATAGAAAATTCTGAAATGAATAATTTCCTTTAAAATCTCCTGTTGTCACTGGCTTTAGATATGACTTATAAATAACGCAAGCACATTTTGTGGCATCTGTGAAGTTATTTTTGCCAGCCTGTTGTGGATATCTTGCAGCATTTGGAATGTAGCCTGGTGATCTGTGTTGGATGCAGGACTCTGCATTTGATAGCTCTGTGGGATCTGCCGCCTAGAAAACTTTGAAGAGCTCTTAATAAAGATGTTTTGCTTCCTTGCAACAGGAAATCTGATCACTAACCGAAACACAAAAAAAAGTTCAACGAACATTGAGACTAAATTCTGCATCAACGTACAGGGCAGAAATTTCTCTCATAAATAATATGAACATTTCTGATAGGAACAGAACAAATGCATATCAAAATTATTTTTAAACACCATAACTTCACGTAGGAAGTACAATTAATTGCACTTTCCCTGCAAGTGCAACCAGGGCCATGAGCTGGTTAGAAAGATTTGAAGAACCCAGCTAAAACCAGCCCTAGCTATATGGAGCCTGAGAGAGAGAAAATAATACAAGAAAAAACAAAAAAAAAAAATTGGTACTTTTCAGCTCTGAGTCTTTTCCATTTGATTTGATCCATGTGGATATGTTCTGTCTGTTGTAAAATTGTTCTTTACAACCTTCTTGAGTCGGTTTAAATATATTAAAACAAAGGAAGAAAAATGGAATTGAGTCTGTTGCCACATGTGCTGGCAGATTGTGTTCAGTGCCCGGTAGAACTGGAACGTGTGAAGGACGGTGCACGCTCACTGCTGATTTTCATGTGTATGCTTCATCATCTGTGTCTTCAATTAACACGGCTGCATCACGGGGTTTCACTCTGTGGGTTAGAAAGTGGTAAACGTAAGAATTAAGACATGAACTCACAATACAAACCAAATCACTTACCTGCACCCAAGCTTACCTCCATTAAGCTGCTGCAGCTGCCCTTTTACAGCCCTTAGTCCTGGATTCTCTCATGTCTACACCTTTGATACTTTTCACACCAGGTGTAGTGTACCAAAGGTTCTAAAGGCTTCACATAAATTCTCTGTTGTTCTTCAGGTGATACCAGAATTTTACTTGTATCTTTTACAGCTTTCAAGTCACTCTTATAGCTGTCTTGTTCTGCTTTGACCCGTAGTAGCCTCTATTTTAAAACTTAACTATGGATAGCACCAAAGACTGAACCTGTACTGGTTCTCACCCAATAATATGAGGTATTTGTGTTTGAACTGCAGTAGTAACAGGCTATTTGCCTTTATAACTGTTTCCTGCACCTTGTGTTAGCTTTCAATGATTAGTGTTAAAGAACACTCAGATTAACAACTCCCACTTCATCACATAAATAACCACAAAAAAGCTTTCTGTTTTTCATAACAATGTAGATAACCACATTTATTGAATTAATACTGTGTCTGCCATGTGATTGCCCTCCCATTCAACTTGTCTAGATTGCCTTCTTTGCATCCTCCTCACAACCATTATACCGTAGTATCCTGCGTTGTTACTTCCTTCATCTGGATTATTGGTACACATTATGAATAACTGGGAATCAGGCATTGATTCCTGTGGCATTCCTCTGGTCATGGCCTGCCATCCTATAAAAGATCCTGTTATTCCTATTCTGTTTCATGTCCCTTGACCAAATTTCAATCCATGCCAGTATATTATGCCCAGTCTCATGTACCTTAATTTTGCACACTAAGTTCTTATGCAGAACTTTATTAAAGGCCTTTTGAAAATCCAAGTACACTACATTCACTGGTCTCATATACTGTATTCTACTACTTGCATCCTCAAAAAACTCCAGTAAATTTGTCAAATGACATACAGTATACTACCTTAAGATTCATTTTCTTTCAGACAACCACACTACAATAAACAAATACAAAAAGAGTCTTTGAAAGTGAGTCCATAGGTTGTGGAATCAGTTCTGAGTTGAGTTGAGTGAAATTATCCATTTTGGCTAAGGATCCTGATTGTTGAAGTACTCCTGAACTTGCTGCTGTGGGAACTAAGGCTCCTGTACCTTCTTCCTAATGGCAATAGCAAAAAGAGCCTGGATAGTGGGTATCCTTGATGATGGACACTGCTTTCTTGTGGCAGCACACCTTGTAGATGTGCTCAGTGGTGGGGAGGGATTTTCCTATGATGTATCCACCACTTTTTGTAAGATTTTCTGTTCTTGGGGATTGGTGTTTCCATACCAGGCCATGATGCAACCAGTCAAAATATTCTCCATTGTGTATTAATAGAGATTTGTCTAAGTTTTAGATGACATGCTGAATTTGCACAAACTTCTACTAAGAAAATAGCGGTGGTGGTATGCATTTTTTTGTGATGGCATTTATTATGCTGGTTCCTGTGAAATGATAATGCCAAAGTATTTAGAGTTACTGAACCTCTCCACCTCTGATAGTCTAATGGGCATTGGTTCATCAACCCCCAATTTCTTCCTCCTGTAATCAATAATCAGCTGTTTGGTTTTGCTGCTATTGGTTGGCATGAAACTCTGATTGAATGGCATCATTCAATCAGAGTTTCAATCCTATATGCTGACTTGTCACTAGCTTTGATTCGGCCAACAACAGTGGTGTTGTCAGCAAACTTAAAAATGGCATTGGAGCTTACTTAGTCAAGTAGTCATAGGCACAAAGTGAGTAGAGCAAGGGGCTAAGCACAATACCTTATGGTGTACCTTGCTGATGGAGATTATGGAGACGTTGTTGCCAAGCTGTACCAATTGGGGTCTGCAAGTGAGGAAATAGAGGATCCAGTTGTACAGAGAAGTATTGAGGCCTAGGTCTTGGAGCTTGGTGATTAGTTTTGAGGGGATGATAGTGTTGAATGCTGAGCTGTAGTTAATGGAGAGTATCTTGTTGTATCTTTTGTGCTTCATTGTTCAAGAGGAGATTGAAGAGCCAATGAAATGGGATCTGCTATTGACCTGTTGTGACAGTAGGCAAAATGGAACGGATCCAAGAGACTCCTCAGGCATGATTTGATATGTTTCATGATCAATCTCTCAAAGCACTTCATGACAGTGGATGCAAGAGCTACTGACAATAGTCACTGAGGCAGGTATGACTGAAGCCTGCTTGATGCAGATCGGTACCTCAGACTGCGGAAGTGAGAGGTTAAAGATGTCAGTAAACACACCAACCAATTGATTAGCAAAGGTTTCAAGTGCTTGGCCAGGTATACCATCTAGGAAGGATACTTTTTGTGGGTTCACCATCCTGAAGGATGCCCTCACGTCAGCCTCAGAGACTGCAATAATATGGTTGTTGTGGGCTGTAGGGGTTCATGAAGGTACCTCCATGTTCTGTTGGTCAAAAGGAGTGGAAACCTTGTTGTTATTTATGTTGCTTGGTTTGGCTTTGAAGGAGCTGATGGCATTCAAAGCTCTGCCATAGCTATTGCGAATCTAAATCTGATTTATCATCATCGGCATGTGACGTGAAATTTGTTAACTTAGTAGCAGCAATTCAATGCAATACATAATAAAGAAGAAAAATAAAATAATATTAAATAAATAAATCTTATTCAGTATACTTTATACAGCACATGTATATTGAAGAGATTTAAAAATTGTGCAAAAAAACCAGAAACACTATATATTAAAAAAAAGTGAGTTAGTCTCTCAGGGTTCAATGTCCATTTAGGAATTGGATGGCAGAGGGGAAGAAGCTGTTCCTGAATCACTGAGAGTGTGCCTTCAGGCTTCTGTACCTCCTGCCTGATGATAACAGTGAGAAAAGGGCCGGAGGTCCTTAATAATGGATGCAGCCTTTGAGACACCGCTCTCTAAAGATGTCGTGGGTACTTTGTAGGCTAGTACTCAAGATGGAGCTGACTAAATTTACAACCCTCTGCAGTTTCTTTCGGACCTGTTTCTTTACCTCACCCCCCCCCCCCCCCCCACCTCCCCATACCAGACAGTGATGCAGCCTGTCAGAATGCTCTCCACAGTACATCTATAGAAGTTTTTGAGTATATTTGTTGACATACCACATCTCTTCAAACTCCTAATAAAGTACAGCTGCTGTCTTGCCCTCTTTATAACTGCATCAATATGTTGGGACCAGGTTAGATCCTCAGAGATCTTGACACCCAGGAAATTGCTCACTCTCTCCACTTCTGATCCCTCTATGAGGACTGGTATGTGTTCTTTCGTCTTACCCTTCTGGAAGTCCACAATTAGCTCTTTTGTCTTACTGACATTGAGTGCCAGGTTGTCGCTGCAGCACCATTTCACTAGTTGCAATATCTCACTCCTGCACGCCTTCTCGTCACCACTGAGGTTCTACCAACAATGGTTTTATCATCAACAAATTTATAGATGGTATTTGAGCCATGTCTAGCCACACAGTCATGTGCACCACTGTTGATCGTCAGCGAGGAGATGTTATCACCATATCGCACAGATTGAGGTCTTACACAGAAACAGAAAACCTGCATAATAGTTGTGCCAAACATGTCCCGACCTTAGAAATTACTAGGGTTACCCATAGCCCTCTATGTATCTAAACTCTATGTACCTATCCAAAAGTATCTGCCTCCACCACTGTTACCAGCAGTCCATTCCACACACTCACCACTCTCTGAGTAAAAAACTTAGCCCTGACATCTCCTCTGTACCTACTCCCAAGCACCTTACACCTGTGCCCTCTTGTGGCAACCATTTTCAGCCCTGGGAAAAAGCCTCTGACTATCCACATGATCAATGCCTCTCATCATCTTGTACATCTCTATCAGGTCACCTCTCATCCTCCATCACTCCAAGGAAAAAAGCCTGTTTTCATAAGGCATGCTCTCCAATCCAGACAACATTTGTGTAAATCACCTCTGCATCCTTCCTATGGTTTCCACATCCTTCCTGTAGTGAGGTGACCAGAACTGAGCACAGTACTCCAAGTGGGACCTGACCAGGGTCATATACAGCTGCAACATTACCTCTCAGCTCCTAAATTCAATTCCATGATTGATGAAGGCCAATGCACCGTATGCCTTCTTAACCACAGTTAACCTGCGCATCTGCTTTGAGCGTCCTATGGACTCGGACCCCAAGATCCCTCTGATCTTCCACACTGTCAACAGTCTTACCATTATTACTATATTCTGCCATCATATTTGACCTACCAAAATGAATCACATCACACTTATCTGGGTTGAACTCCATCTGCCACTTTTCAGCCTAGTTTTGCATCCTATCAATATCCCGCTGTAACCTCTGACAGCCCTCCACACTATCCACAACACCCCCAATCTTTGTGTCATCAGCAAACTTACTAACCAGTCCCTACACTTCCTCATTCCAGGTCATTTATAAAAATCATTAAGAGTAAGGGTCCCAGAACGGATCCCTGAGGCACACCACTGGTCACCGACCTCCATGCAGAATATGACCTGTCTACAACTACTCTTTGCCATCCGTGGGCAAGCCAATTCTGGATCCACAAGGCAATGTCCCCTTACTTTCTCAATAAGCCTTGCTGAAATCCATATACATTACATCTTCTGCTCTTCCTTCATCTACCCTTGACAAAGCCATGCTGACTACTACTAATCATATTATACCTCTCCAGATGTTCATAAATCTTGCCTCTCAGGATCTTCTCCATCAATTTACCAACCACTGAATTAAGATTCACTGGTCTATAACTTCCTGGGCTATCTCTACTCCTCTTCTTGAATAAAGGAACAATATCCGCAACCTCCAATCCTCTGGAACCTCTCCCGTCTCGATTGATGATGCAAAGATCATCGCCAGTGGCTCAGCAAACTCCTCCCTCACCTCCCACAGTCGCCTCGGGTACATCTCATCTGATCCTGGCGACTTATCCAACTTGATGCTTTCCAAAAGCTCCAGCACATCCTCTTTCTTAATATCTACATGCTGAAGCTTTTCAGTCTGCTGCAAGTCATCACTACAATCACCAAGATCCTTTTCCATAGTGAATACTAAAGTATTCATTAAGTACCTCCACTATTTCCTTCAATTCCATACACACTTTCCCACTGTCACACTTGATAGGTCCTATTCTTTCACGTCTTATCCTCTTACTCTTCACATACTTGTAAAATGCCTTGAGGTTTTCCTTAATTCTGCCCACCAAGACCTTCTCATGGCCCCTTCTGGCTCTCCTAATTTCCTTCTTAAGCTCCTTCCTGTTAAACTTATTATCTTCTAGATCTCTAACATTACCTAGCTCTCTGAACCTTTTATAAGCTTTTCTTTTCTTCTTGACTAGATTTATTATAGCCTTTGTACACCACAGTTCCTGTACTCTACCATAACCTCCCTGTCTCACTGGAACGTACCTATGCAGAACTCCACACAAATAACCCCTAAACATTTGCCACATTTCTTCTGTACTTTTCCCTGAGAACATCCTTTCCCAATTTAAGCTTCCAAGATCCTGCATGATAGCCTCATAATTTCCCTTACTCCAATTAAACGCTTTTCTAACTTGTCTGTTCCTATCTCTCTCTAATGCTTTTGTAAAGGAGATAGAATTATGATCACTATCTGCAAAACACTCTCCCACTAAGAGAGCTGTCACCTGACCAGGTTCGTTTCCCAATAACAAATCAATTATAGTCTCTCCTCTTGTAGGCTTATCTACATATTGTGTCAAGAGACCTTCCTGAACACCTAACAAACTCCACCCCATCTAAACCACTTACTCTAGGGAGATACCAATCGATATTTGGGAAATTAAAATCTCCCATCATGACAACTCTGTTATTATTATACCTTTCCAGGATCTGTTTCCCCATCTGCTCCTCAATATCCCTGCTACTATTGGGTGGCCTATAAAAAACACCCAGTAACGTCCAGCTTTTCTGCACCCATGACACTATCTCTGATCAACAGTGCCACACCTCTTTTGCCTCCCTCCCTGTTCTTTCTGAAACATCTAAAACCCGGCACTTGAAGTAATCATTCCTGTCCCTGAGCCATCCAAGCCTCTGTAATGGCCACCACATCATAGCTCCAAGTACTGATCCACACTCTAAGCTCATCTGCTTTGTTCACAACACTCCTTGCATTGTACTTGTCGGTCTGAGCGCATCCCTTCTCTATCACCTGCCTATCCTCTCTCATGCACTGTCTCCAAGCTTTCTCTATTTGTGAACCAACCACCTCTTCCCCAGTCTCTTCAGTTTGGATCCCACCCCCCAACAACTCTAGTTTAAACTCTCCCCAGTAGCCTTAGCAAACTTCACCGCCAGGATATTGGTCCCCCTGGGATTCAACTGCAATCCGTCCTTTTTGTACAGGTCACACCTGCCCCAAAGGAGGTCCCAGTGATCAAGGAATCTGAATCCCTGCCCCTGCTCCAATCCCTCAGCCACATATTTATCCTCCACCTCATTCTAGTCCTATACTGTGTCACGTGGCACAGACAGTAATCCCAGTCCTGCTTCTCAACTTCCTTCCTAACTCCCTGTAGTCTGTTTTCAGGACCTCTCCCCTTTTCCTTCCTATGTCATTGGTACCAATATGTACCACCACCTCTGGCTGTTCTCCCTCCCACTGGCACCTGGAAGGCAAACTACCATCCGAGTTTCTTTCATGCATTCACAGACCTGTCTGACCTCCTAACTATAGAGTCCCCTATCACTACTGCCTTTCTCTTACTTACCCTACCCTTCTAAGCCACAGGTCTTCTGGTTAGGAAGTCGAGGATCCAATTGCAGAGGGAGGTACAGAGGCCCAGGTTGTTCATCTTTTCAATTAGGATTGTGGGAACGATGGTATTGAATGCTGAGTTATAGTCGATGAATAGCATCCTGACATAGGTGGTTGTCTTGTCCAGGTGGTCTAAAGCCACATGGACAGCGATTGAGTCATCTGCCGTTGACTTATTATTGAGCATCCTTTTATGATTTAATTTTGGTCTGGAATTGCCACCACATGTGAGATAGCTTTCTGAGATTACACCTGGATTTCTTGTACTTTCCTGGATTGCCAGTCCTGAACACCATCGACCCAGCTATAGCAGGATGTGGATTCTCTTGTCTCATCCAGTGTTTCTGGATGGGGAAGACCTTGAACGATTTTGTGAGGATTCAAGTGTCTTTATAACGTCTGTGTTCATTCAGGTCTTCTGATGAATCCTTCAACACGTCCCAGTCCAATGACTCAAACAATCCCATCATTTTACCTTTGTCTTTCACGACTACTTCTCTGATGTCTTGCTCTTTACCCTCTGCCTGTATGCAGGTAGGAGGAGGACAGCTAGATGATCAGATTTCCTGAAATACAGTCTAGAGATGGAACGGTTGGCATTTTTGATGGTAGTTTAGCAACTATTAACTGTGTTACATGCTCTGGTGCTGCAGATGATGGTAAAAGTGCAGAGACCTCTTCAAGTAGTCTGATTGTACTCCCCAGCTTTATATGAAAAGTGTCAAGATAGGCTGTTTCTTGTTTGATAATCATGCTACTCAACACATCAAGTTGCTGGGATCAGGATCATAACAGAGAACTCTCAGTAAGTAGAACAGTCAGCACTTAATCAGTAGATAAACCAAGTCAGGAGAACAAGAGTGAGACTACACTGCTGCGTCTGAGCACCACGATGTTTTTTACTTTGTCTAATTCCATTAATATTTTCTAAGTGTTATCACATCCTTGCTTGTAGATTTCAGTATTTTCCTTATTTTTGATGTTTGGCTAACCAAAATGCAGTTTCCCGTTCCCTCCTTTTTAAATAGAGTGGCTACATTTGCCACACACTAATTTGCAGGAGCCATGCACAATCAATGAAAATTTGGGAGATGTCAACCAATGCATATACTAGCTCTTTCAGTATTCTGAGATACATTTTATCAGGTCCTGGGGATTTATCACCATTTAATCCTATTAATTTCTCTAGCAGTTTTAAAAATACCAGTTTTACTCCTTTCTAAATGATTTTTGGCTTCCAATCATTTCTGGGAAGTTATTTCTGTTCTCTGAGAGGGCAGAAGGCACAATCAAAGTATTTATTAACTGGTTCTTCTCTTCCTTATTATACATTTCCCTGTTACTGCTTTAAGGACACTACAATTTTCTTCTCTTCATTATAACTTTACAGTTCAAATTTACAGTTGTATTTGACTTTTGCTTTTCTAGTCTGTTTCATCACTTTTGCTGAAGTCTAAACTTCTTCCATTCCTCAGAGTTAGCAGTTTCGCTAGCAACAGCATAAGACTCCTTTCGAAATTCAGCATTATTCTTACCTTCTTTTGTTAGCCATATTTCTAACATATTTCTTTTAGGTTGCTGCACTAGAAAGGTATGTATAAATATTGCAGTGTATTCATTTGCACTCACTCATGGCTTGTGACTAAATTTCATCAGCTTTCACTGAGCTTGTTGAGCTGCTTGTGCAAAATCATTAAGGATATAGATCTACAGAGGATTGTGTACAAGCCAGGGTAAACCACAATGTTTAAATCTGAGAGAGAAACTAGTCAGGGTATGAGTGAAATGACAAAGCTTACAGTGCTTAAACATTGACAGATTGTTGCATTTGTAGGCAAATGGGGAGGTCAAAGACAGAAGCTGAGAATTCTCCTCATGGTTGTGGTACATCATATGTTTAAACATGTGAAGGACTGGGATGGAAGGATAGCAGTGACCCACACTGCTACTGTGAAACTAGGGAAGAGTACTCTACTTTCTGCAAACGTAACACTTTCATCAGGTAACAACACACACAAAATGCTGGTAGAACACAGCAGGCTAGGCAGCATCTATAGGGAGAAGTGCTGTCGACGTTTCTGGCCGAGACCCTTCGTCAGGACTAACCGAAAGGAAAGATAGTAAGAGATTTGAAAGTAGTGGGGGGAGGGGGAAATGCGAAATGACAGGAGAAGACCGGAGGGGGGTGGGATGAAGCTAAGAGCTGGAAAGGTGATTGGCGAAAGTGATATAGAGCTGGAGAAGGGAAAGGATCATGGGACGGGAGGCCTCAGGAGAAAGAAAGTGGGGGGGGGGGGGAACGAGCACCAGAGGGAGATGGAGAACAGGCAAACAACTAAATATGTCAGGGATGGGGTAAGAAGGGGAGGAGGGGCATTAACGGAAGTTAGAGAAGTCAATGTTCATGCCATCAGGTTGGAGGCTACCCAGCTGGTATATAAGGTGTTGTTCCTCCAACTTGAGTTTGGATTCATTTTGACAATAGAGGACGCCTTGGATAGACATATCAGAATGGGAATTAAAAGGGACGTTGAATTAAAATGTGTGGCGCGAAATGGTCTCCCAGTCTGCGTCGGGTCTCACCAATATATAAAAGGCCACACCGGGAGCAGTATACCACACCAACCGACTCACAGGTGAAGTGTCGCCTCACCTGGAAGGACTGTATGGGGCCCTGAATGGTGGTGAGGGAGGAAGTGTAAGGGCAGGTGTAGCACTTGTTCTGTTTACAAGGATAAGTGCCAGGAGGGAGATCGGTGGGAAGGGATGGGAGGGACGAGTGGACAAGGGAGTCGCATACGGAGCGATCCCTGTGAAAAGCAGAAGGGGGGGGGGGAGGGAAAAATGTGTTTGGTAGTGGGATCCCGTTGGAGGTGGCGGAAGTTACGGAGAATTATATGTTGGATCTGGAGGCTGGTGGGGTGGTAGGTAAGGACAAGGGGAACCCTATCCCGAGTGGGGTGGCGAGTGGATGGGGTGAGGGCAGATGTGCGGGAAATGGGAGAGATGCGTTTGAGAGCAGAGTTGATGGTGGACGAAGGGAAGCCCCTTTGTTTAAAAAAGGAAGACATCTCCTTCGTCCTGGAAAGCAAAGCCTCATCCTGAGAGCAGATGCGGCGGAGATGGAGGAATTGTGGGAAGGGGCTAGCCTTTTTGCAAGCGACAGGGTGGGAAGAGGAATAGTCCAGGTAGCTGTGAGTCTGTAGGCTTATAGTAGATATCAGTAGATAGGCCGTCTCCAGAGATGGAGACAGAAAGATCAAGAAAGGGGAGGGAGGTGTCGGAAATGGACCAGGTAAATTTGAGGTGAAAGTTGGAGGCAAAGTTAATGAAGTCGACGAGCTCAGCAGGCGTGCAAGAGGCAGTGCCAATGCAGTCGTCGATGTAGCAAAGGAAAAGAGGGAGATGGATACCGGTATAGCCTTGGAACATGGACTGTTCCACAAAGCCAACAAAAAGGCAGGCATAACTGGAACCCATACGGGTGCCCATGGCTACACCCTTGGTTTGGAAGAAGTGGGAGCAGCCAAAGGAGAAATTATTGAGAGTAAGAACTAATTCTGCTAGACGGAGGAGAGTGGTGGTAGAGGGGATTTGGTTAGGTCTGGAATCCAAAAAAAACCCGAAGAGCTTCGAGACCATCTCGGTGGGGGATGGAGGTATATAGGGACTGGACATCCATGGTGAAAATAAGACGGAGGTGGCCAGGGAACTTAAAATCATTGAAAAAATTCAAAGCATGAGAAGTGTCACAAACATAGGTGGGAAGAGATTGAACAAGGGGGGGGGGGGATAAGACAGTGTCGAGGTATGCAGAAATGAGTTCAGTGGGGCAGGAGCAAGCTGAGACAATACGTCTACCTGGACAGGCAGGCTTGTGGATCTTGGGTAGGAGGTAGAAATGGGAAGTGCGGGGTGTGGGAACAATGAGGTTTGTGGCAGTGGATGGGAGATCCCCAGAGCTAATAAGGTTGGTGATGGTATAGGAGACAATGGCCTGGTGCTCCTTAGTGGCATCATGATCAAGGAGTAAATAAGAGGAGGTATCAGAGAGTTGTCGCTGTGCCTTGGTCAGGTAGAGGTCAGTACACCAGACAGCAACATCTCCCCCCTTATCAGCAGGTTTTATAGTGAGATTGGGATTGGTGCAGAAGGAGCGGAGAGCAGAGCATTCAGAAGGAGTGAGGTTGGAATTGGAACAGAGTGTGGTGAAGTTAAGACGGTGACTTTCATCAGGTCACTGACCATTTTTGATGAGAAAGCATTGATGTATCTATCCCAGACATTCAAAAGCTATAGTAGCAACAGTCTGGATTTCAACTTAATAAAGTCTCAAATGCTGCAGGTACTCATTCAAATCAGCTGCTGAGTGTCAGTTCCAAGTGACTACTATTCTGATACGGAAGAGTTTTTCTATCATCCCCAACAGAACAAGTCAGAAGTGTGATCGAATACACTTCACCTGCCAGGTGAGTATAGCAACAACACCACCAAAGGTACTACCTGGGCCACAGCAGTCTAATTGATAAGCAACCCATCCACCTCCTTAAATATTGATTAACTTATTACCACCATCACTCGATTGTGACTTTTGTACAAGTATACACCACAGTTATTCACTAAGGCAATTTTATTTGACTACATCTATCAAAGTCACAATCTCCATCCCTTCATCTCCTGAAGATCACAGCTCCTTGCGTGATATTCCTAACTAAGCTGAGCTGTTACAAAAGGAATTCTATGGAAAACACATCTGAAAGGAAACAGTGCAGAGTACAAACCGAGAGTAGATTTTAACAGTTAGTGTATCTATTTACTGTAAACAATCCTGCTGGTAGTGATCTCTCTTGCTATCTGCATACACACAAACTATAGAATAAGAATTACTGGCCAGCACAAAAGTATGATTCTTGTCTGCTTACCGAGACTTATCTATGTCTTCCAATAATAAACCCTTTTTACCTTGGGGAGTGTATTTTGTAATTTTAATAGAATTTTGCAATTTTAATAAAAGAATCCTTTACTAGTTAAGCTTTGGTTTTAAGGAATAAATGAAAAAAATACTTCATTATTTTCACTATGAAATAAACTCAAACTTTCATTTGACAATGGCACTTTGAGTGGATCAAATAAGCTTTTGATGCAAGGTTATACACTCATATTACGTTCCCCTATCTCTCTGAAAGATGAAAAGGATTTGCCCCTTCTGTCCTCAAGTCCTCCCACTGTACACCACGGGTAAAAAAATATTTTGAAATATAATGTCTAATACTGAGGCCTCAAGAAACTTATGGTGAGAGACCATAGTCATATTTTGCGGGGAACTGAAGTTTCATAAAGACAAAGAAGTTTTACAGGAAACTTTCAGAAGGTGATCTAACAAAGAAAAACATTTTGAGTGAGAAAACAATAATTAATTGTACAGGAATAATATAGAGCCTGAGCAAATACATGGATGGTTACAGGAAGCTGTGAGAGTACGTCTAATTGCTGAGGGCCTGAGAGCAGTGTAGCTTGGAATGACAAGTGATAGGACAGTAGGACCTGCAGATGTGGATGAAATCCATTCTTTATACAAGTGTTATCTGTGGAGTTTTGGGTGAGCTAAGAGAGCTACAAAGAAGCTGAGTACTCAAGCTTTTTTTTTGTCTTCTTTTCATCATTAGCTGGTACAACCCCACCACATTCCAGCTCAACCAAAAGGGGCGAAAGAAAAGTTACGTTAATAGCATACCAATTTCTTGTTTTGCCTCTGCCTCTATGTTTACATTCCCTTTGAAACAACATGAAAATGAAAGCAGTCTATTATCATTATCAGAGATAGTAACATGAAGAAGAAAGTTTCTTAAAAGACATTAGATATGAAAGTGAGCCATGGGTATACTTTTAATTTAGTTTTCCCATGTATCCTGACCTACCTATTACCACATTTGTGCTGGTGGACCATGCTCTGGGTTAGAAGAATTACATAACCACATTTTGGAGAAAATACAATTGGCCGTGAAGCACTTTGGTTTTGGTTGTTAAAGATGGGAAATACAGGTAGCTATGTTCTATTGTAGTGCTACTTCTTTCTTTCCATAATAGACAAATGTTTCAGCTGTGGTAAACACCAGTCTTTCACTGGACAACACTTTTAGAATAATGTTCTGCCACTCTGAATAAACAAGACTCTATTACTGTAGTTACAAACAAGTCTCTTCACTCAATACGTACAGTGATTTACGCAGAGAGATGCTGTAAGTACGCTTCCACAATTTGGTTTTTTGACGATTCCGCACTCCATCCTCAAGGTCCATCATCTGCTCCAAAAGAGTCTGGTCATCAGCGTTAAGAGGTGCCACTGAGATATCACGCACGGCACGAAATTCACCACAGTTGTTAAGATGTTCATTTTCCAGACGGAAGAAATTCCACACAAACCGGCTGCAGCAAAAAAACAACTCAATATTAACAACGCATTCTTCAATGAATACACAAGACATGACAAACGAGCAATTGATTTTTTTTGTTTAGGTATTCATTCCCACTCTTACTTGTGGTAAACATCTGTACTGACACTCTGCTATTCTAAATAAACAAGTACACGATCTACCTGTGAACCACATCACTGTAATAGACATTTGAGAACTTTTCAATTGAAATCCTCATTCATAGCACAATCTCAGGATCTTTTTTACTTATTATGAATGAAGGTAGTGATAAATTTTTGGGAGACTAAATTGGAAGTTAATTATTGTTTTGTTAAAAAAATACTTCACTATTATTTTGTGAGATTAAAATACCACCCTCTTCCAATCTATTGTGCAAAAGTGTTGAAGCTCTGTGACTTCAGTAATCTTGTCACCTCATTTCCCACATGGCTTTCCAGGGATTTGATCAGAAAAATTTCTACATGTGATGATCACAAGTACTTTTGACAAATCCTGAGTGCACTTCACGAGTTTGATCAAAAATTGTCTCATGGATAGACATTTTCTTCTCCAAAGCTGAGATAATTGTGCTTGGCTACAGATGGCTAAATTACAAGTATGGATTGATTCCTGGTGTTCTAGATCACTGATCCATAAACATGAGATTGAATCTTTCCATAACAACTGGTATATACTCCAAATCACTTATTTATACAAATGTGATGAGGCTAAGTCACCTCAGGCTCTCACTCCCTTGGTGCTTCCAAATCTTCTCATTTTTATAGATTCTTTCTGTAGGATACTGCTTAACTTTCCTCCTCTCTATTCTCACTCTTGACATTGTATTTTGGACCAATTAGAAAAGAATATACATTCCTTTCATTCCACACAAAATATCTGTTTCTAGGCTGACATGCTCTTCACCAGGTTTTAATGTAACTCTTACTGGTCCTTACAACTCTCAATCCATAAAATTTTATTCATCACAGTATAACTATGAATGATGTTACCGGAAAACCTCCAGTGGAGCCAACACTGTGGCAATTATGTCACCCACTGAAGCAAAAGCACTCATTGAGGTGACTGAAATCTGCACTGTCCACGCAAATCGTAGGATGACATCCTCCACTATGGCACAGTAGTAATAAATCTGTAAATAAAAGCAAAAAATTAATGCTTCAGTACATTTACAGCACACAAGAGTACAACTGCAGGATAAAATAAACAACTTTCTCTTTTTTTCTTCCATGGTCTTGAATTGGCTGACAGCACTCTTCTTTGAAAATACTTCTCAAATAACTGATGTCAATTTGTAATTATGCCTTTAGCATAGAAAAAAAAACACATCTCCAGGCATTTAATAAGACCATCTCTCCAGAAATTATGACAAGCCACCAGTCAGATAAAATAGAGAATTTATTCTCAGTGGTAGGTATAAGCGGAAAATAAGTAAACACCCCTAAGGAGATGGGGCTGGAGGAAATGAAAGTAGGCCACTTTCTCAAACAAAGACAGTGAGACTGCACTGGTAGACTTAAAGGAGCACACAATGCAAGATGTAAAGTATGTGAAGTCTTTTAACAAGAAAATGTAATGAGGTCAGGAAATGGATGTCAACCTCTTTCCTCATTTTTTACTAAAGGCTTCAGCTCTGCTTCCCCGCGCTCCCCCTCACCCTCATCTCCAATTTAGTGAATTATTAAACCACAGTATGATTCCAAGCTTTTTCTCTACCATCTTCAAATCTGTTTCCATATCTTTGGCAAGAAATGTTCAAACTAGATCCCAGAATTCCCCATCCAGCTGGGCCCTTTTGTTTGCTGGGTAATGGATGACATCAGAAGTGTCACAGACGAAACAAGAAGGAAATGTACCAATCCAGAGAGAATGGAGTCAAGAAAAGAGAAAATAAGCAAGTTGAAACAGTGAGTCTACTCATAATGTCTTCCGAAAGGATATTTAGTAGAAAGTAGAAATGGGCTATGCAGGCTGGGAGACCACAAAGCTAGATACTATGGAGGGAAAATCTCTTGAGGAAAGGAGGCCCATAACTATCATATTTTCAGTAGTGGGGTCATATCCAGAGCTTAGTTTGTGAAACTAGAAAAGTTCTTCCCTTGTCAATAAGTTTGATGATGGTATCGGGGGCTAGTTCTCAGTGAATACATTGCTACATTCAGAAGGAATGGGTTAGAAAGGCAGAGAGAGAAGAGGATAAAAGGGTACATGAATCAGGAGAGGTAAAGTTCCTTTGGGGCTTTAAGAAGTTATTTCTTCATTTGTATAAGTGGCCTTTAGTACCTCAGGCCAACCCAAAGGATTCCTGCAGCAAATGAAGTAATTTTGAAGTGAAATGAAAGGAATACAGACAACAATTTATTCACAGCCTGACTTAGATAAACATCAACCCAAACCTGCTAAGACAAACTGTCCATTTCTGTGCAGAAAACTTCCATGGAATTAGCTCAACTAATTACTAGTGGATACTAGTGGACTCAGGTGTTGTAATTTGGATGTATTCATTGATAAAGCAACCTCAGTTAAACAGCCTTTTAGGACATTAAACAAGGCAAGCTAGTAGAAGTAGTGTTGTTTAGGTCTAGGGTCCTAGTCTGGACACCACTTCTATAAGGCAACCTATGTCTCTGTTTACATCATTTTCTGCATCCAAAGAGGGTAGCACTTAACCTTTGCTAACTTATTTAATCACAGGATGATGCTTGAAATTTTACCTATTATCCCCTAAAAGTCACATATTAGGCATGCAGGGCAAGGAAGACAGATATCCTAAACAAAGAAATGTGAACCAGATAGGTTTTATAACAATCTGGTAATTTCATATATGTCATTACTTATGTAAGGAATGCCACCAGATCTAGCTGCTTGAATTTAGACTCCCAGCTGCCAGGAAATTTTGAGTTTGGATTAGTAGCTCAAAACTCTGGCTGTTTTTCTAGTATTTCAATTATTGTACCACTGTATTGTGAAATAGACCTTATCTAGCACACTCCCTGGTACTAGTACCACTACTACTACTATTTCTCAATGGTAAAATTGGAGCTATCCAACCACCCGTAGGTACCATAATTACGTGGATAGCCACAAAGTTGCCAAGGAGTATGGGACAGGATCTTGGATTGGCACTAGTTTTAAATTTACAGCATCATTATTGAAACAGAGAATTATGGGGGCTTCTTCACACAGAGAGTGGTGGGAGTGTGGAATGAGCTGCCAGATGAAGTGGTAAATGCGGGCTCACTTTTAACATTTAAGAAAAACAGGTACATGGGTGAGACACGTATGGAGGAATATGGGACAGGTGCAGGTCAGTGGGATTAGGCAGAAAAATGGTTCGGCACAGCCAATCAGGGCCAAAAGGCCTGTTTCTGTGCTATAACGTTCTATGGTTCTATGCAGTGGATATGAGAATTCACTCAATTTAAACATGATTGGTAATTTCCTGAGGACAACATCAATTTCTGTTAATATGCTTTTCTTCCTTCTTAGTCATGGCATCAGCTCTTGTCACAGTACAACTACACAGAGCAATACTTTAGTACATTATGTCATGCACAAAGCAAACACATACTTTTTGTGGATAGACAATCTCCTCACGCAAGAACGTGTTTTCACCAGCATTTTTGTCAAAGAGACCCCAGTCCATCTTCAGGTCCCAGGTAAGAGTATAACAGGAGCTGATCAATAAAAAGGTGATCCACAGGTAGAAAAACACCACTGCATCATCATGCTTCTGTTCTGAAAGACAGACACAAATAAAAGCATTACTTTCTGCCTCATAAGTGGAGTCATCCTTTCTCTTTAACCTTGGCAAAAACAATTTGCTGATGTGGGTTATTGTTGTATGTAAGATAATTTATGTTACAGGGGAATAAAACTGTAATATATCTGCACCTGCTGCTGCTGCCAGCTCAGCTGCAGTCCTGTTTGTTATACTTAGAATCATACAATCACAAAAGAGCCTGTAAAAATATATTTTAAATGTAGAAATGTTATCTGCATCTACCCCACTTCCTCTGGCAGCTCATTGCAGATAATCACCACTGTCTGTGATGAAAAGTTATCCTTCAGATCTCTTAAATTCCTGTTACTTTAAACCTGTGCCCACTAGTTCTAGACTCTTCTGCCCTAAAAAAAAAAGACAGACTATCTATATACAAGAGATTCTGCAAATGCTGGAAATCCAGAGGAATACACACAAAGTGCTGGAGGAACTCAGCAGGTCAGGTAGCTTCTATGGAAGGGAACAAAGTATTTACTCTTCAGGCTGAGATACTTCATCAGGACTAGAAAGAAAGGGCAGAAGCCAGAATAAGACGACCATACAACAGAGGAACAGAATGAAGACAGAATACTCTGCCATTCCATTATGGCTAATTTATTATCCCTCTCAACCCCATTCTCCCTGTAACCTTTGACATCCTGACTAATAAAGAATCTACCAACCTCCGCTTTAAATATAAGATCATAAGACATAAGAGCAGAATTAGGCCATTTAGCCCATTGAGTCTGCTCCACCACTTCATCATGGCTGATCCTAGATCCCATTCAATCCTATACATCTGCCTTCTCACCAGATCCCTTGATGCCCCGACCAATCAGAAATCTATTAACTTCTGCTTTAAATATACCCATGGACTTGGCCTCCACTGCAGTCTGTGGCAGAGCATTCCTCAAATTCACCACTCTTTAGCTAAAACAACTCCCCCTTCCCTCTGTTTTGAAAGATCACCCCTCAATTTTGAGGATGCGCCCACTAGTTCTGGAGGGAATATCCTCTCCACATCCACTTTATCTAGTCCTTTCAACATTTGGTAGATTTCAATGAGATCTCACACATTCTTCTAAATCCCAGTGAGTATAGCTCCAACTACTCAATAATCTGCCCTCCACGGCCGTCTATGTCAATGAATTCCACAGATTCACTACCCTCTTCATCTCTGTTCTAAATGGATGTCCCTCTAATATGAGGCTGTGTTCTCTGGTCTGAGACTTACCCACTAAAGGAAACATTCTCTGCACATCCACTCTATCCAGGCCTTTTAATATTTGATAGTTTCAATGAGATCTCCCCCTCATTCTTTTAAACTCCAACAAGTACAGACCCAGAATCATCGAATGCTTCTCATACATTAACCCTTTAATTTCCAGAATAATTCTTGTGAACCTCTCTGGACCCTCTCTGAAGCCAGCACATCTTTATGTAGATAAGGGGCTCAAAACTGTTCACAATACTCCAAGTGCAGTCTGACTTATAAAACCTCAGCATTACATCTTTGCTTTTATATTCTAGCCCTCCCTCCTGCAATGAATTCTAACACTGAATTTGCCTCCCTCACCACCAATTCAAGGTACAAGTTATCCTTTAGGGAATCCTGCACAAGCACTCCCTTTGCAATCTGAATTTTTAATTTTCTCCTGGTTTAAAAAATAGTCTATGCCTTTATTCCTTCTACCAAAGTGAATGATCATATACTTCCCTACACAATATTCCATCTGCCACTTCTTTGCCAACTCTCTCAATCTGTCTAAGTCCTTTTGCAGACTCCCTGCTTCTTCAAACTATTAACCTGCCCCTCCACCTATCAAGACAAATCAAGTCAAGTCACTTTTATTGTCATTTTGACCATAACTGCAGATACAGTACATAGTAAAAATGAGGCAACGTTTTTCAGGACCATGGTGTTACATGACACATTACAAAAACCAGACTGAACTACGTAAAAAACAACACAGAGAGAAAAAAACACGTAACAACTACACTAGACTACAGACCTACCCAGGACTGCATAAAGTGCACAAAACAGTGCAGGCATCTTCCTAGCATCTGAAAGCTTGGCTATAAAGCTATCAATTCTGTCATCCAAATCATTGCAATATAATGTGAAAAGAAGTGGTCCCAACACTGACCCCTATGGAACACCATTAGGCGCTAGCAGCCAATTAGAAAAGGCCTTCTTTATTGTCACTCTTTGCCTCTTGTCAGTCAGCTAATCTTCTATCCATGCTGGTATCTTTCCTGTAATATCATGGGCTCTTCTCTTATTAAGCAGCCTCACATGCAGTCCCTTGTCAAAGGCCTTTTGAAAATTCAAATAAACAACAATCACTGATTCTCTGTTTATTCTGCTGTTATTTCCTTAAAGAATTCCAACAGATTTGTCAACTAGAGAGCAGGCCATTCTAGATTGGGTATTGAGCAATGAGGAAGGGTGAGTTATCAATCGTTGGGTAAGAGTGACCATAGTATGGTGGAATTCTTCATTAAGATGGAGAGTGACATAATTAATTCAGAAACAAAGGTTCTGAACTTAAAGAAGGATAACTTTGAAGGTATGAGATGTGAATTAGCTAAGACAGACTGGCAAATTATACTTAAAGGGTTGACAGTGGATATGCAATGGCAAGCATTTAAAGATTGCATGGATGAACTACAACAATTGTTCATCCCGGTTTGGCAAAAGAATAAACCAGGGAAGGTAGTGCACCCATGGCTGACAAGGGAAATTAGGGATAGTATCAAGTCCAAAGAAGAAACATATAAATTAGCAAAAAAAAGCGGCACACCTGAGGACTGGCAGAAATTCAGAGACCAGCAGAGGAGGACAAAGGGCTTAACTAGGAAAGGGAAAAAAGATTATGAGAGAAAGCTGGCAGGGAACATAAAAACTGACTGTAAAAGTCAGTTTTGACTGTATAGATAAGTGAAAAGAAAAAGATTGGTCAAGACAAATGTAGGTCCTTTACAGTCAGAAACAGGTGAATTGATCAAAGGGAACAAGGACATGGCAGACCAATTGAATAACTACTTTGGTTCTGTCTTCACTAAGGAGGACATAAATAATCTTCTAGAAATAGTAAAGGACTGAGGGTCTAGTGAGATGGAGGAACTGAGGGAAATACATGTTAGGTAAATGTTAGGAAGTGGTGTTAGGTAAATTGAAGGGATTAAAGGCAGATAAATCCCCAGGGCCAGATGGTCTGCATCCCAGAGTGGTAAAGGAAGTAGCCCAAGAAATAATGGTTGCATTAGTGATAATTTTTCAAAACTCCTTAGTTCCTGAGGATTGGAGGGTGGCTAATGTAACCCCACTTTTTAAAAAAGGAGGGAGAGAAAAACAGGGGAATTATAGACTGGTTAGTCTGACATCAGTGGTGGGGAAAATGCTAGAGCCAGTTATCAAAGATGTGATAACAGCACATTCCGAAAGAGGTGAAATCATCGGACAAAGTCAGCATGGATTTGTGAAAGGGAAATCATGTCTGACGAATCTTATAGAATTTTTTGAAGATATAACTAGTAGAGTGGATAGGGGAGAGCCAGTGGATGTGGTATATTTAGATTTTCAAAAGGCTTTTGACAAGGTCCCACACAGGAGATTAGTGTGCAAACTTAAAGCACACTGTATTGGGGGTATGGTATTGATGTGGATAGAGAATTGGTTGGCAGACAGGAAGCAAAGAGTGGGAGTAACGGGACCTTTTCAGAATGGCAGGCAGTGACTAGTGGGGTACCGCAAGGCTCAGTGCTGGGACCCCAGTTGTTTACAATATATATTAATGATTTAGACGAGGGAAATAAATGCAGCATCTCCAAGTTTGCGGATGACACGAAGCTGGGCGGCGGTGTTAGCTGTGAGGAGGATGCTAAGAGGATGCAGGGTGACTTGGATAGGTTAGGTGAGTGGGAAAATTCATGGCAGATGCAATTTAATGTGGATAAATGTGAGGTTATCCACTTTGGTTGCAAGAACAGGAAAACAGATTATTATCTGAACGGTGGCCGATTAGGAAAAGTGGAGGTGCAACGAGACCTGGATGTCATTGTACACCAGTCATTGAAGGTACATGCAGGTACAGCAAGCGGTAAAAAAGGCAAATGGTATGTTGGCATTCATAGCAAAAGGATTTGAATACAGGAGCAGGGAGGTTCTACTGCAGTTGTACAAGGCCTTGGTGAGACCACACCTAGAGTATTGTGTGCAGTTTTGGTCCCCTAATCTGAGGAAAGACATTCTTGCCATAGAGGGAGTACAAAGAAGGTTCACCAGATTGATTCCTGGGATGGCAGGACTTTCATATGAAGAAAGGCTGGATCGACTAGGCTTATACTCACTGGAATTTAGAAGACTGAGGGGTGGATCTTATTGAAATATATAAAATTCTAAAGGGATTGGACAGGTTAGATGCAGGAAGATTGTTTCCGATGTTGGGGAAGTCCAGAACGAGGGGTCACAGTTTAAGGATAAAGGGGAAGCCTTTTAGGACCGAGATGAGGAAAAAATTCTTCACACAGTGAGTGGTGAATCTGTGGAATTCTCTGCCACAGGAATTAGTTGAGGCCAGTTCATTGGTTCTATTTAAGAGGAAGTTAGATATGGCCCTTGTGGTTAAAGGGATCAGGGGGTATGGAGAGAAAGCAGGTACAGGGTTCTGAGTTGGATGATCAGCCATGATCATACTGAATGGTGGTGCAGGCTCAAAGGGCCGAACGGCCTACTCCTGCACCTATTTTCTATGCTTCTATGTCAGAAACACTTTCCCATAAGGAAACCACAGTGACTACAGCCTCCAAGTACCAGAAACCTTGTCCTTAATAATGTACTCCAACATTTTCCCAACCACTGAAGTCTGCCTAATTGGCCTTTAATTTCCTTTCTTCTGCCTCCCACCCCGCTTAAAAAGTGGAGTGACATTTGAAATTTTCCAGTCCTCCAGAACCATTCCAGAAACTAGTTTTTGGAAGGTCATTACTAATGCCTCCACAATCTCTTCACTGCCTCTTTCAGAACCCTGCAGTGTAGTCTGTCTGGTCCAGGTGACTTACTTACCTTCAGACTTTTTAGCATCTCAAGCTCCTACTCCTTAATAATAGCAATGACAGTCACTTATGCCCCCTGACACTCGAATTTCTGGCATGCTGCTAGTGACTGATGCAAGATACTTAAGTCTATCTGCCATTTCTTTGTCCCTTACTACTACCTCTCTTTTACTACTTATATATCTAAAACAACTTTTGGCATCCTCTTTTATATTATTGCTTATATTATATTATATTTCACCTTTTCATTGATGGCTTTTTAGTTGCCTTCTGTTGGTTTTCAAAGCTTCCTAATCTTCTAACCTCCTACTAATTTTTGCTAATTGTGTGCACTGAGGTTGCCTTTAGAACACCTCTTTTTTTTTGCGATGCATCTATCCTGCATCTTCTGAATTTCTCCCAGAAATTCCAGCCATTGCTGTTCTGCCATCATCCCTGCTACTGTCTGCTTCCAATCAAGTATGGCCAGCTTCTTTCTCATGCCTCTATAATTTCCTTTACTCCACTGTAATACTGATACACCTAACTTTAGTTTCTCCCTCTTGTACTGCAGGGTGAATTCCATCACAGTGCGATCACCATATCCCTAATCAAATCTGGTTCATTTCATGACAACTTATCCAAAATTGTCTTTCCCTTAGTGGCCACAACAACAAACTGCTCTACAAATCCATCTCACAGGCATTCGATATATTTCCTCTCTTGTGATTCACCACCAACCTGATTTTTCCAATCCATCAACATACTGAAATCCCCCATGACTATTGTAACATTGACCTTTTTACAGGCTTTTTCTATCTCCCGTTGTAAAGTGTACTCCACATCCTGGCTTCTGTCCAGAGGCCTGTGTTTAACACCCATCACTATCTTTTTATCCTTGCAGTTTTTTAACACGAGGATTTTACATCTTCCAGTCCTATGTCACCTCTTTCTAATGACTTAAGATCATAAGACATAGGAGCAGAATTAGGCCATTCAGTCCATTAAGTCTGCTCCACATTCCATCATGGTTGATTTATTATCCTTCTCAACCTCATTCCTGCCTTCTCCCTGTATTCTTTGACGCTTTCACCAATCAACCTTTGCTATAAACAGCATATACTCAGTGACTTGCCTTCTGCAGTCACCAGGGGTAATAACTTCTGTAGATACACTGCCCTCTGGTTAAAGAAAATCCTCCTTATCTCTGTTCTAAATGGACATCCCTTTATTCTGATACTGTGCCTTCTTGTTCTAGACTCACCCACTATAGAAAACATCCTCCCTAAATTCACTCTAATTAGGCCTTTCAATGTTTAATAGGATTCAGTGAGATTCCCCCTCATTCTTCTGAACAGTGAATAAAGGCCTGGAGCTATCAAATGCTCTTCATCTGTTAACCAATTTTTATTTCATTTTTTTTTTACTAATAGGGGCACCCCATCCCCTCTGCCTACCTGCCTGCTCTTTCAATACTATGTGTATCATTGGGTGTTAAGCTCCCATCCTTGACCTTCTTTCAGACACAACTCAGTGATGCCTACGTCACACCTGTCAATTTCCAACTGTGCTACAATTTCATTTATCTTAATCTGTATATTGTGTGCATTCAAATATACTATCTTCAATTCTGTATTCATCAATCTTTACAATTTGGCTATCATCCTTTCTCACAGACTCACTATGCACTGAATCAAATTGCATACCAACTGTGCCATTCTCAGCCCAATCACTCCGGTTTCCATGCCACTATATCAAATTAGTTTAAACCCTCCTCAACTGCTCTAGCAAACTTGCCCACTAGGATATTGGTACCCCTCGGGTTCAGGTGTAACTTGTTCTTTTTGTACAGGTATATCTTTCCTAGAATAAATCCCAATTATTCAGAAGTCTGAAACTCTGCCCCCTGCACCAGTTCCTCAGCTACGCATTCATCTGCCAATTTATCCTAGTCTTACCCTCACTGGCATGTGGCACAAGCATCAATCCAAAGGTTAGGACATCCAGAGGTGATGGAAGGGGAAAGGAATACAAGCTGGTGGGTGATAAGTGAAGCCAGATGAGGGGAAGCTGGCAGATTATAGGTGGTAAAGATAAAGGAATGAAGAAGAAGGAATCTGAAAGAGAATGAAAATGCAGAAAAGGAAGGTGGACAGGCACCAGAAGAAGGTAACAGGCAGGTGATGAGAAGAGGTAAAAGGGGAGTCAGAATAGGAAATTGAAAAAGAAATAAGGGGACAGGAGAGAAATTACCAGTGGTCAGAGAAATTGATTTTCATGCTGTTAGGTTGGAGGCTATCCAGATGGAAAATGAGTGTTGCTTTTCCAAACTGAGAGTCGCCTTATCATGGCAATAGAGGAGGCCATGGACTGACATGTTGGAATGGAATAGGGAGTGGAATTAAAATAGGAATGTATCAGGAAATTCTGCCTGCTGCTGACAGAGTGAAGATGCTTGACAAAGCGATCCCCCAATCTATGTCAGATTTCAACAATGACAAGGAGACCACACCAAGAGCACTGTGAGTGAGGCAAGGAAAAGAAAGATTATACAGATTAATACCTGGCTGAGAGGATGGTGCAGGAGGGAGGGCTTCAGGTTTTTAGATAATTGGGCTTGTTCCAGGGAAGGTGGGATCTGTTCCGACGGGACGGTTTACACCTGAACTGGAGCGGTACTAACATTCTTGCAGGAAAGTTTGCTAGCACTTCTCGGGGGGGGGGGGGGGGGGGGGTTTAAACTAAATTTGCAAGCGGCAGGGATCCAGAATGCGAGTGAAGATAGCGAGATGAAGAATAAAGGACAGGTGGGGACTACACGGTTTGGGAATATTAAGTGCGTAGTAGATGGAGTTAAATGTGCAGAAAGAATAAGTAAATTTAGGAAGGACAACAAAATTCAAGGGGCGTATAGCCCGATGGGAGTTCGGGGAGCTGGGTTAAGCACAATAGGCAGCGATTTAAACAGAGAGAGGAGAAATGGGCTGAAAATTCTATATCTGAATGCACAAAGTGTCAGAAATAAGACAGATGAACTTGAAGCTCAGGTGTGAATGGGTAACTATGATGTTGTTGGGATAACGGAGACATGGCTGCAGGGAGATCAGACCTGGGAAATGAATGTACTAGGGTATACATGTTATCGTAGGGACAGAAATGTGGGCAGAGGGGATGGGGTGGCCCTGTTGGTGAGGAATGAGATTCAGTCCTTTGCAAGGGGGAACACAGGATCAGAAGTAGAGTCTGTGTGGATAGAACGAAGGAACAGTAAGGGCAAAAAGACCCTAATGGGTGTCGTCTACAGGCCACCAAACATTAGCATGGATATTGGGTGCAAGTTGAATAGGGAGTTAACATTGGCATGTGGCAAAGGTAATGTTGCAGTAATTATGGGGGATTTCAACATGCAGGTGAACTGGGAGAATCAGGTTGGTGCTGGACCCCATGATAGGGAGTTTGTAGAGTGCCTACAGGATGCATTCTTGGAACAGCTTGTACGAGAGCCGAGGGACAAGGCTATTCTGGATTTAGTCTTGTGTAATGAACAGGATTTGATAAGCGATCTTGAAGTAAAGGAGCCATTAGGAGGAAGTGACCATAATAAGTTTTTATCTGCAATTTGAGATGGATAAGGGCAGATTGGAGGTGTCAGTGTTGCAGTTGAACAGGGGAAACTATGGAGCCATGAGGGAGGAGCTGGCCAAAGTTAACTGGACGGATATCCTAGCAGAAAAGACAGTGGAACAGCAATGGCAGGTATTCTTGGGAATAATGTACAAGGTGCAAAATCAGTTCATCCCCCGGAGAAGGAAGGATTCAAAGGGGGAAAAGGGGCCACAGTGCTTGACAAAGGAAGTCAGAGATTGCATAGCATTAAAAAAAAAGAAGTATGACAGAGCTAACGTGAGTGGGAAGACAGATGATTGGGAAATTTTTAAGGAACAACAGAACTTAACTAAAAAGGCAATACTGGGAGAAAAAATGAGGTATGAACGCAAGCTAGCCAGGAATATAAAGGAGGATAGCAAAAGCTTTTTTTAGGTATGTGAAGAGAAAGAAGATAGTTAAGAACAATGTTGGGCCCTTGAAGAATGAATTGGGTGAAATTGTTATGGGAAACAGAGAAATGGCAGAAGAATTTAATGAGTACTTCAGATCTGTTTTCACTAAGGAATACACAAGCAATCTCCCAGATGTATGGATGGGCCAAGGACATAAGGTAACAGAGGAAATGAATCGGACTGACATTAGGAAGGAAATGGTGAGGAGTAGACTGATGGGACTGAAGGCTTACAAATCCCCAGGTCCAGATGGTCTGCATCCTAGGGTACTAAAGGAGGTGGCCCTGGAAATTGCGGATGCATTGGTAATCATTTTCCAATGTCTCTTAGATTCAGGATCAGTTCCTGAGGATTGGAGAATGGCTAATGTTATCCCACTTTTTAAGAAAGGAGGGAGGGAGAAAACAGAGAACTATCGTCCTGTCAGCCTAACATCAGTAGTGGGGAAGATGCTAGAGTCCATTATTAAAGATGAAATAGTGGCATATCTAGAAAGCAGTGATAGGATTGGGACGAGCCAGCATGGATTTACCAAGGGTAAATCATGCTTGACTAATCTATTGGAGTTTTTCGAGGATGTAACCAGGAGGTTAGACGGGGGAGATCCAGTGGACGTAGTGTACCTCGATTTTCAGAAGGTATTTGATAAGGTCCCACATAGGAGATTGGTGGGTAAAATCAAAGCTCATGGCATCGGGGGGAAGACATTGACATGGATAGAAAACTGGTTGGCAGATAGAAAGCAAAGGGTAGCGGTGAATAGGTGTTTCTCGGAATGGCAGGTGGTGACCAGCGGGGTGCCACAGGGCTCCGTATTGGGACCAGAGCTGTTTACAATTTATGTCAACGATTTAGATGAAGGCATTGAGAATAACATCAGCAAATTTGCTGGGTGGCAGTGTGACATGTGATGAGGATGTTAGGAGAATTCAGGGTGATTTGGATAGGCTGGGTGAGTGGGCAGATACTTGGCAGATGACGTTTACTGTGAATAAGTGTGAGGTTATCCACTTAGGGAGTAAGAACAGGAAGGCAGATTATTATCTGAACAGTGTAGAGTTAGGTAAGGGAGAAATACAAAGAGATCTAGGAGTCCTTGTTCATCAGTCACTGAAGGTGAATGAGCAAGTGCAGCAGGCAGTGAAGAAGGCTAATGGAATGTTAGATAGATAGATGATAGATAGATACTTTATTCATCCCCAAGGGGAAATTCAACATTTTTCCAGTGTCCCATACACTTATTGTAGCAAAACTAATTACATAAGTATTTAACTCAATATAACTCAATGTTGGCCTTTATTACAAAGGGAATTGGGTACAAGAACAAGGAAATTGTTTTGCATTTGTACAGGGCCCTGGTGAGACCACACCTGGAGTATTGTGTACAGTTTTGGTCTCCAGGGTTAAGGAAGGACATCCTGGCTGCAGAGGAAGTGCAGCGTAGATTCACGAGGTTAATTCCTGGGATGTCTGGACTGTCTTACGCAGAGAGGTGGAATTACACGTTTTGGAGAATGATATCACCTATGTGAAAGTTAGTGGGGAGGTATGTAAGGACAAAAGGAACTCTATTCCTTTTATGGCAGCAGGAGGACAGGGCGAGTGTGGCTCTCCAGAAAATAGAGATGAGGGTAGAATCAATGGTAGTGGAAGGGAAACTCCATTATTTGAACAAGGAAGATACCTGATAAGTTCTGGAATGGAAAGTCTCATCCCAATCACAGATGCCACATAGAGGAAGAAATGAGAAAAGCACTTTTACAAGTGACAGGATGAGAAGAGTAGCTGTCCAGAGAGCTGTGACAGTCAGTAGGTTTATAAAAGATATCAACAGACTATCTATCATCAGAGAAGATGAAAGAGATATTGAGAAAGGAGAGAGGTACTAGAGATGGATGAAGTGAATTTAAGAGCAGGGTGTAAGTTGGAGGCAAAGTTGATGAAATTAACAAGTACAGCACCAAAGCTGTATCAATGTTTCACAGGCTATCTATCTTGTTTATAATTTTATAAATCTTTATAAGGTCACCCACCTCTCAACCTTCTATGTTCCAGTACATACTGTACAAACCGAGACTAATCAATTTCTCTTTATACCTACTCCCCTCCATTCCAGGCAGCATTCAGATGAATTGTTTATGCAGACTCTCTTATGCTACCAGATCCTTCCTGGATGCACCAACCAGAACAGTGCACAATATTTTAAGTGTGGTCCTAGCAATGTTCTGTACAGCTGCAGTCAAACCTTAATTTTGTTAAGTGAATGTCATAAGTTACGAACATCATTTACAGTTGTTGATCAACGTTAGTCATCCCACAATAGATATTGTGGGATAAATGGGCAATATAGTAACTTGAATTGAACAGAAGCGAGGATTTCATTTTCTTAACAAGTTAATCAATTTGGTCTTTATAACATCAATGTTTTCCAATGAATATCAGAGGACTTGAGTAATTCTGTTACACAAGGGACATCTTTGGCTCATTTATACAGGCCAGTAATCATTTTCTCTAAAAGCATACATAATACTTCATCCTCATTACATGCCATTAGGTTGGAGGCTACCCAGCTGGAGTATGAGGTATGGCTTCATCATGATAGTGGAGGAGGCTATGGATAGACATATTGGAATAGGAATGAGACGTGGAATTACAATGGGTGGCCACTGGCAGATCCTGCTTCTTCCCGCGGATGGAGCTCGGTGAAGCAGTCTTCCAATCTATATCGGGTCTCACCAATATATAAAAGGCCATACCAGAAGCTCTGGATGCAGTATATGACCCCAACAGACTCACAGGTGAAGTGTTGCCTCATCTGGAAGGACTGTTTGGGGCCCTGAATGGTAGTGAGGGAGGAAATGTAGGGGCAGGTATAGCACTTGTTCTGCTTGCAAGGTTAAGTGCCAGGAGGGAGATCAGTGGGGGGAGGGTAAGATGTGCTTGGTGGTGGGATCCTATTGGAGATGGTGGAAGTTATAGAGAATTATGTGCTGGATTCAGAGGCTGGGGGGCTGGTAATTGAGGACAAGAGGAACCCTATCCCTGGTAGGGTGGTGGAAGGATGGGGTGAGGGCAAACGTGTGAGAAATGGAAGAGACACTGTTGAAGGCAGCGTTGATGGTGGATGAAGAGGAGGACATCTCCTTTGTTCTGGAATAAAAAGCCTTATCCTGAGAGCAGATGTGGTTGAGACAGAGGAATTGAGAGAAGGAAATGGCGTTTTCACAAGTAACAGGGTGGGCAGAGGTACAGTCCAGGTAGCTGTGAGAGTCTTGGGTTTATAATAGACATCAGTAGATAAGCTGTCTCCAGCGATAGAGACTAGAGACTTTGAGACAGGGGAGGGAGGCTTCGGAAATGGACCAGGTAAATTTGAGGGCAGGGTGGAAATTGGAAGCAAAGTTGATGAAATTAACGAGCTCAGCATGGGTACAGGAAGCAGCTGTCGATATAGCTACACCTGCCCCTACACCTTCTCCCTCACAACCATTCAGGACCCCAAACAGTCCTTCAAGAGAGGTGACTTTGCACCTGTGAGTCTGTTGGGGTCATATACTGTGTCCAGTGCTCCCAGTGTGGCCTCCTATGTATCAGTAAAATCTGATGTAGATTGGGAGACCACTTTGCTAAGCACCTAAGCTTTATCCGCCAGAAGAAGCTGGATCTCCCAGTGGCCACCCATTTTAATGTCTATCCATGGCCTCCTCTACTGTTGCAATGAAGCCGCACTTAAGTTGAAGGAACAACACTTTATACTCCAGCTGGGTAGCCTTCAACCTGATGGCATGGACATCGACTTCTCAAGCTTCTGGTAATGCACCCTCCTTTCCTTCACCATTCCTCATCCCCTTTTCCCTCTCTCACCTGTCGACTACAGAAGTTGGGAATATTTGTATTTCACATAGTAAAGAAATCTTAAAAAAACTGCTAATAGAAATTATCATGGTCATGGAATTATTGGATTATCATGAAAACTGTTTAGTTCACTGACCCTTTCAGTGAAAGGAATTTCTTAGGGAAGATTATCTGCTACTGTTGTCAACCTGACTCGCATGTGATTTCAGCTTCATGATTTGTTTAACTGCAAACTGCTTTTGAAATGGCCAGGGCAGTTACTCAATTTAGAACATTAAGGAGATGGGTTGAGCTGTTCTCTGATCTTGGCAATTTACTTGCAAATGTTTTGTCACCATGTGAGGAGGCATCGTCAGTGCGCTGTTGATGTCAAGTAAATTGCCAAGATCAGAGTACAACTCAACTCAACCCAACCATTAACCCGAGTTATAAATCTTCCAAATTATTTACAACAGTTGGAAATGAATAATAATTGCTGGTTGGTTTTACCAACAGAACTCACAGATCATGAAAATTTTAACAAAAAGCCACAAAAAAGTAATGCTTCATGAAGAATTCATAAGGTGATAGGAAATGAGCAATATACCTCAGCCTTGTTAATTTAAAATGACTTTGAAAAATCACTTAAAAATACCCAGTAGAGGGCAGCCTGAAGCAAGCAACAGACTCAACATTTTATTTTTCCCCTCTCTACTTGAATATGCAGTTAATGAAGGCAGTCTGACAACCTGCTCACAAATAAAGTCTAACAACTTATGGGAAGATCTCTTATGGAAAGCATTTCTGTTTTGAAGAATCACAGCAGGACTTAAATTTTAAAGAAAGAATGTAAACAATAGACCGAAATGTAAACAAACTGTTGGTGTTTGGTTAGAAGATGCAGTTTTACTTAAGAGTTTACCTATTCATTTTTGGGGGATTTGAGGAAGGCAAGCATTTTTTGCCATTGCTCGTTGCCCTTGAGGAGCTACCTTTATAAGTCACTGCAGTCCCGATGCATCGTGCTTGATATGGCAATTGCTCTGCACGTCCACTAGAAAGTGTAAATAATAATTCTTCTTCTTCTTCCTCCTCCTCCCCCATCGAAATCCAATGACCAAGTCCACTCCTTTAACAGTGAGATCTTTGATGACTATACAGTCTTATCCCGGACCCACAAGCTCTACTGCAGGTGTGACTTGTAAATATGGTAGTAGTGGTGGTAGTGGAGGCAACCATGGCAGCATTTCTCCTGGCTCTCTTCTGCTGTCTTCTGGTTGTTCTTTTCATCTCTAGAATATTAACCCCGTCCCTACACAGCTGTTGCCAAGTGGTATGGTCAGCAGCAACATCCTCCAGGTCCTTGGGTCTAATCTTGCACTTCCTTAAAGCATCCTTAATCTGATCCTTAAAGAGCTTCTTCGGCCCTCCAGCATCGACCATGATATAGCGGGCTGTATAACACTCTGCGGGGTAGCCGACATGGGGGCATCCTTATCATGTGCCCCGGCCATTGCAGCTGACATTGGGTGATCATGGCCTCAATACTTCTGCAGTTGGTCTTTACAAGTATTTCAGTGTGAGGCACCCGCTCACGCCAGGTAGTTCCCAGGAAGCACTCCAAGGACTTGATGTGACGGTTGTAGGCTACTCAAGCTTCACATTTTATAAAGGAAGGTGGTGACACAGACTGCTTGGTATACGGTGACCTTTGTGGAGTACATCACAAAAAACAACCTCCCCTCCATGTTCTCTGTCTGCACTTCTCACTGCCTCTGTAAAATGGTTATAATAATGAAGGATTCTGCCTACCTCAGACATTTTCATTTCTCCCTCCCAACAGGCAACTCAAGACAGCTTCTATCTACTATTATCAGACTATTGAATGGACCTCTTGTTTGATAAGGTGGACTCTTATACCTTATTGCTTGCCTGTACTGCACTTACTTTGTAATTCTAAGAGTATTTTCTGATTTCTACTACCCTTGAATGTCAATTTACTGATGTGATGAAATGACCTATGTGGCTAGCATGCAAAACTAAGTTTTTCACTGTACATGGACAGGAAAGAATGGAGGGTTATGGGCTAAGTGCAGGTCAGTGGGATTAGGTGAGAGTAAGCGTTCGGCACGGACTAGAAGGGCCAAGATGGCCTGTTTCCGTGCTGTAATTGTTATATGGTTATATGTGATAATAATAAACTAATTACAAGTCCTTTTGGTGAAGTTGTTCTCACACTGTGATTGGAGAGAGTTCAAAGATTTAAAATCAACAACAAGAAAAGAAACAGTAATATAGTTACAAGGGAAACCTGCAGATGGTGGTATTTTTTCCACACCTGCTACCTATGCTTCTCCTGGTGTAGAGGTTTTGGGTCCGAGGAATGCTGCTAGAGTATTCTGAGCATTTTGTAGAAGGTTATTATACAGAATGTAAACAAAATTTGAACATCTTGCTCAATACAACAACAGTAGGCTCTTCAGCCTCTCAAACCCATTCCACCAATGAGCCAGATCAAAGCTAACCTGGATCGTGTCATTCTACTGCAAATAATTATTACATCACAATACAGCAGCAATCCATCAACATTCCATCTGCAGTTTTTCAGCACTGGAATGTACATGCTGGATATTATAAATATGATCAAAGCAAACAGATAGTACTACAACAAGACAAGTGGCAGTACTTATCTAAAGCATACATGCATACATGAATAGCCAAGGATACTTACTGGCTAGCATTTCTGATCAGAAAATAGTTTGCCCAAATTATCACTTCTATACTCTTCTAGGAACCTAAAACCAACTTGTTTCTTCACCTTCCCATTTCTTGAAATGTCAATTCTGCTTCTTTTTTCCACAGATGCTGCCTAACCCATTGAACGCTGCTGATAGATTTTCCACAGATGCTGCCTGATCCACTGAATGCTGCTAATAGATTTTCCATTTCACAATTTTCCTGCAGGGATGCTGAAAGGTCTGAAGGTAGATAACTCACCAGGATGAACTACACCCCAGGGTTCTGAAAGAGTTAGCTGAAAAGACTGTGGAGGCATAAGTAATGATCTTTCAAGAATCACTAATTTCTGGAATGGTTCTGGAAGACTGGAAAATTGCAAATATCATTCTACTTTTCAAAAAGGGAGGGAGGCAAAAGAAAAAAGTTACCCCAGTTACCCAGTTACCCCGACCTCAGTGGTTGATAAGATGATGGACTCCATTATTCATGCTGACGCTTTCGGATACTTGGAAGCACATGATAAAATAGGCTATAGTCAGCATGGTTTCCTTGAAAGGAAATCTGTTGAAATTCTTTAAGGAATTAACAGGCAGGTTGACAATGGAAAATCAGTGGATGCTATTTACTTGGAGTTTCAGAAGGCTTTTGACAAGGTGCCATACAAGATAAGAGCCCATGATATTAAAGGAAAGATACTAACATGGATAGAAGACTGGCGGATTGGAAGGAGGCAGAGTGGGAATAAAGGAATCCTTTTCTAGTTGGCTGCCGGTGACATGTGGTGTTCTTCAGGTGTCAGTGTTCGGACCACTTCTTTTCACATTATATGTCAATGATTTTTCAATGATTTGGATGACGGAGTGAGGGCAGATGTGCGGGAAATGGGAGAGAAGCGTTTGAGAGCAGAGTTGATGGTGGACGAAGGGAAGCCCCTTTGTTTAAAAAAGGAAGACATCTCCTTCGTCCTGGAAAAAAAAGCCTCATCCTGAGAGCAGATGCGGTGGAGACGGAGGAATTGTGAGAAGGGGATAGCCTTTTTGCAAGAGACAGGGTGGGAAGAGGAATAGTCCAGGTAGCTGTGAGAGTTACAAGGATAAGTGCCAGGAGGGAGATCAGTGGGAAGGGATGGGGGGGACGAGTGGACAAGGGAGTCGCGTAGGGAGCGATCCCTGTGAAAAGCAGAAAGGGGGGGGGAGGGAAAAATGTGTTTACCAACCTTATTAGCTCTGGGGATCTCCCATCCACTGCCACAAACCTCATAGTTCCCACACCCTGCACTTCCCGTTTCTACCTCCTACCTAAGATCCACAAACCTGCCTGTCCAGGTAGACCTATTGTCTCAGCTTGCTCCTGCCCCACTGAACTCATTTCTGCATACCTTGACACTGTCTTATCCCCCCCTTGTTCAATCTCTTCCCACCTATGTTCGTGACACTTCTCATGCTTTGAATTTTTTCAATGATTTTAAGTTCCCTGGCCATCTCCGTCTTATTTTCACCATGGACGTCCAGTCCCTATATACCTCCATCCCCCACCAAGATGGTCTTGAAGCTCTTCGGTTTTTTTTTGGATTCCAGACCTAACCAAATCCCCTCTACCACCACTCTCCTCCGTCTAGCAGAATTAGTTCTTACTCTCAATAATTTCTCCTTTGGCTCCTCCCACTTCCTCCAAACCAAGGGTGTAGCCATGGGCACCCGTATGGGTCCCAGTTATGCCTGCCTTTTTGTTGGCTTTGTGTAACAGTCCATGTTCCAAGTCTATACCAGTATCCATCCCCTTCTTTTCCTTCGCTACATCGACAACTGCATTGCCGCTGCCTCTTGCACACATGCTGAGCTCGTCGACTTCATTAACTTTGCCTCCAACTTTCACCCTGCCCTCAAATTTACCTGGTCCATTTCAGACACCTCCCTCCCCTTTCTTGATCTTTCTGTCTCCATCTCTGGAGATGGCCTATCTACTAATATCTACTATAAGCCTACAGACTCTCACAGCTACCTGGACTATTCCTCTTCCCACCCTGTCGCTTGCAAAAAGGCTATCCCCTTCTCACAATTCCTCCATCTCCGCTGCATCTGCTCTCAGGATGAGGCTTTTTTTTCCAGGACGAAGGAGATGTCTTCCTTTTTTAAACAAAGGGGCTTCCCTTCTTCCACCATCAACTCTGCTCTCAAACGCATCTCTCCCATTTCCCACACATCTGCCCTCACCCCATCCACCCGCCACCCCACTCGGGATAGGGTTCCCCTTGTCCTTACCTACCACCCCACCAGCCTCCAGGTCCAACATATAATTCTCCGTAACTTCCGCCACCTCCAAAGGGATCCCACTACCAAACACATTTTTCCCTCCCCCACCTTTCTGCTTTTCGCAGGGATCGCTCCCTACGCGACTCCCTTGTCCATTCATCCCCCCCACCCCTTCCCACCGATCTCCCTCCTGGCACTTATCCTTGTAAACAGAACAAGTGCTACACCTGCCCTTACACTTCCTCCCTCACCACCATTCAGGGCCCCATACAGTCCTTCCAGGTGAGGCGACACTTCACCTGTGACTCGACTGGCTGGTGTGGTATACTGAGTCCGGTGCTCCCAGTGTGCCCTTTCATATATTGGTGAGACCCGACGCAGACTGGGAGACTGTTTTGCGGAACACCTACGCTCGGTCCGCCAGAAAAAGCAGGATATCCCAGTGGCCACACATTTTAATTCCATGTCCCATTCCCATTCTGCTATGTCTATCCATGGCCTCCTCTATTGTCAAAATGAATCCAAACTCAGGTTGGAGGAACACCACCTTAAATAGCAGCTGGGTAGCCTCCAACCTGATGGCATGAACATTGACTTCTCTAACTTCCGTTAATGCCCCTCCTCCCCTTCTTACCCATTCCCTGACATATTTAGTTGTTTGCCTGTTCTCCATCTCCCTCTGGTGCTCGTCCCCCCCTCTTTTCTTTCTCCTGAAGCCTCCCGTCCCATGATCCTTTTCCTTCTCCAGCTCTGTATCACTTTCGCCAATCACCTTTCCAGCTCTTAGCTTCATCCCATCCCCTCCGGTCTTCTCCTATCATTTCACATTTCCCCCTCCCCCCATTACTTTTAAATCTCTTACTATCTTTCCTTTCGGTTAGTCCTGACGAAGGGTCTCGGCCCGAAACGTCGACAGCGCTTCTCCCTATAGATGCTGTCTAGCCTGCTGTGTTCTACCAGCATTTTGTGTGTGTTGTTGTTTGAATTTCCAGCATCTGCAGATTTCCTCGTGTTGAGTCATTAGTAGATGAGAGTTTCACATTTCTACATCCTCTGTGTTTCTAAATTTCACTTCTGAAAACAGAAGCCCAAACTTTTAAAACTACTTCCAGTCTCTTCTATTAGCACAGACTCCAATCTCCAATCACGCCAGTTTCTTTTATCTTATAAATTTAAAACAAATAATCTTTTTCCCTTCTCAATGCAAATAAAAACCTCAATTTTCGTCATCTTTCCTTTCAAAGCCTAGGTAACGTTCTGTGAAATCTGTCCACCATTCCCTCTAAAGTTAAAGTACAGAAATCTTATGGCGTGTTGGCCTTCATTATTTGGGGGATTGGGTTCAAGAACTGCGAGATAATGTTGCAGCTGTATAAAACCCTGGTTAGATCACACATACAATATTGTGTTCAGTTCTGGTTGCCACATTATGGGAAGGATATGGAACCTTTAGAGAGGGTGCAGAGGAGATTTACCAGGATACCGCCTGGGCTAAAGGGCATGTCCATAGGACTATTGAACACTAAAGTACAGAAAACAGGATGTTCGTCCCTTCTAGTCTGTGCCGAAACTTTATTCCGCTAGTCCCATTGACCTGCAATGTCTTAGGAAGATAATTTCAGTGTGCTAGGGCTGTTCTCTTTTGAGTGAAGGAAGATGAGAAGTGACTTAATAGAGGTGTACAAGATGAGAAGAGGCATAGATTGAGTGGATAGCCAAAGACTTTTTGTCAGGGCAGAAATGGTTAATACAAGGGGTCATAATTTTGAGGTGATAGGTGGAAAGTATAAGGGGGGATGTCAGAGGTGGGTTACTTACACATAGATTGGTGGGTGTGTGAAATGTCCTCTACCTGTGGTGGTGGTAGAGACAGATAATTAGGGGTACTTAAGAAATTCTTAGTTGGCACATGGATGATAAGAAAATGTAGGGTCTTGTACGAGGGAAGGGTTAGATTGATCGCAGAATAGGTTAAAAGGTGGGTACAACATTGTGAGCTGAAGGCCCTGTACTCTGACGTAATGTTTTGTGTACTATGTTCTATATCCTTGATGATGAGGAACTTGTGCCCATGATGGTGCTGGCTGAGATTACAACCTTCCGATTCTATGCAATGACTCCTCCACACCAGACAGTGTTGCAACCAGTCAGAATGCTGCCCCTAATACATCTGCAGGAATTCATTAGAGTCTTTGGTGACATACCAAATCTTCTCAATCTGCTAATGATGTACAGCTGTCGGTGTGCCTTCATCATGGTATCATCAATATGGTGGCACAGGATAGGTCCTCTGAGATGTTGATGGCCAAAAACTTGAAGCTGCCCATCACTTTCCACCACTGAGCCCTCAATAAGGATTGGTGTGTGTTCTCCTGAATTCCACAATCAATTCCTTCATTTTACTGACATCGAGTGCAAAGTGTTTGCATTTCATTCATGAGTGCAGAGATTAGAACAATTGGATAAACATATACCCTTGAGATGCAGCTGTGTTGGTCGTCATCGAGGAGGGGATATTATTACCAATCTGTATGGATTGTGGTTTCCCAATGAGGAAGTCAAGGATCCAGTCGCACATAGGCCCAGGTTTTGAAGCTTGCTGACTACTGGGGATGATATGTTGAATGCTGAATTGTATCCAATAAACAACAGTCTGATGTAGGTATTGGTGTTATCCAGGTTGTCGTGAAGAGCCAGTGAGATTGTGTCTGCTACAGACCTTTCATGGTGGTAGGCAAATTGCAGCAGTTTCAGCTCATTGCTCAGGCAGGAGTTAGTTTTAGCCAACAACAACCTCTCAAAGCACTTCTTCACAAGAGATGTGAGTCACTGAGGCAGCTCACCCTGCACCTTTTGAGCACAAGTATGATTGATGCCCTTTGAAGTATAAATAATTATTGTTAAAAGGGTACTTGTGGCTTTAATTGCCAAATGTTTTTGCAGCAATTGGGGAAATTAATGTGCAAATCCAGAGAGTTCTTAAAAATAGCAGATAGGCCAATGGTACATTGTGTTTGTTAGCCAAATACTTCTGGAGACTCACTCTCATGCTATATCTCTTAAATCATAAAGTTGCTGTGCAATTGTGCATTTATAACAATGTACATATTTAAAGTGATGGTTTGTTTTCATTAAGAGTTGTCCCAATTTCACTTCCTTACACAACATGCAACTACAGAGGCAAAACAACGGAGTACTGTATCCTAACCAATCAGCTATACAGTTTCAGTGCATCACTCTGACCGATGTGACTAAATCTGCTTAACAGTTGATAGAGTTTAATTCCCACAAATGTTAATGGACAATGATGGGTCAGCATCTATTTGGCACACACATGTTCACATTTAGATGAACAATTCCAAATCAGTAGCAATTGGTACGAAAGCATATCTTGTTAGGGCTATGCGCTGCATTAGACTGAGGCCATGGAACGAATTGAAAAATCATGCAAATACATATCAAGCTATGCTTCTTAATCATTTATCAAAATTCCTACTTATTTATATACCCACTTAAGGTTTGAAAATGCAAAAACAATGCCTAAAGGTAGAAATAAATCAGTTGTAATTTGGCATATCTTATTTGCTGATCCTGAAAGCAGACGTCGTTCCCTAGCTTCATTAACTCCCTGTTTCCCAAAATCTGATTCTGAATTTCTTTATTTATTCATTTTAGGGTCTTGGGCATCCCTGGCGTGGGCATGTGAAAGAGTGGAGAAGAGCTGCCTTCAAAAATGGCTAAGGTGCTTCTATGGAGCTAATTGGGAGGGAGTTCCAGAATTCAGCCCCAACAAAAATGTAGATGGGTAGAGAACTTTTAAGATTCACAGCTCTCTGGGTGAAGAAATTTCCTCTCACCTCAGTTCTGAATAGCAAACCATTACTTTGAGATAGTGATTTATGGTTATAGGCTTCCCAGAAATGGAGATCATCATCACTGCATCTTCACTGATAAGTCTCATTACATTTCAGTATGCTTCAATGAGATTGCCTCTCATCCTCTAAACTCTGGAGCATATACTCAATTTGTGAACTTTTGTTGCACTCCTTCTGTTGCAAATATGTACTGTACATCCTTCCTTAGTCCAAATGTCATATCTGTAGACAAGATTCCAGGTAGAGTCTCATCAGGCACCTATATATTTTCAGTTAGAAGTTACAGTTTCTTTATGGAACAAAGTTCTGTTAGTAAGAGAAGGATAGAAATTGATTGCTTATACAAATATATGGAGGCATAGGGTTAGGGTCATGATTATTATTTCCAGTTTGTTTGGTATGCTTATGATTTATTCTTTCATTCTCTCTTACTCCCCTCAAAATGCTAACTCTTGCTGGGGCATTCTAAGTGTAGTGAAAGTAAAGACAGCAAAAGTTAGTTTATTAAATCTGAAGTCTGCATTATGATTAAATCCAATCTATTCTATTGCAATGCTCCTGCAAACATAAGCTAGCAAAGATTATTGGACAAGTTTGATGAGTGAGGAACTTTACTGACTTTTGACTTCTGCAGAGACTGGTCTGAAGCACAGATCAACTAAGTAAGGAAAGATTCAGCAAGTACTTAGCATCATGTTTCAAACAAGCTGGCTTAACTTGGACCTAGGTGACAGCCATTCCTGATAATGACATCCTACTGCTAACTGAGAATGTATAGATAATTTTAAGTGACAGTTTTAAGCTAAAGTTCAGGAGAAATTTGAAAGATGGATACTGCAAAGCTATGGTCATTCAAGGGATGCTTTAAATGAGATGTTGGGATTTCAAATGTGGTTTTGGTACCTTAACATGGAACATTAGAACACATTGTGCAGTTACTGGAGGCAAATTAAATATCGGGTCAAAAGGTTGTGGGCTCAATTTCGACCCAATACCTCAAGAACAAATCGGTCAAGTCCTCAGATCTGTACAGGTCAACTGGTGGCAGTATTTGCAGACATTTTAAACATTTCCCTATACCAATTCAAGGTCACCCGTTTTAAGAAGATCACTATCATCCTGGTGCTGAACAAAAATAAGATAACATGCCTTAATGATTAGCACCCAGTGGCTCTGACGTCCACCATCATGAAGTGCTTCAAGAGAAGAGTCATAGAATTCATCGCTCCAGCTTCAAAGATATTCCACTGCAATTCACCTTTGACCAAAACAGGTTCATGGCAGACAAATCTCTGGCACTACACAAATTTTTAAGGCATCTGGATAACAAAAATGCCTACTTGTTAGTGAATACTGATTTACTGACTACCCCTCTGTCTTCAATTCTATAAATGCAAACAAACTCATATCCAAATTCTGACAGCTAAAGGTTGGCACTTTATTTGTAAATGGACCCTTAACTTCTTTATGAATAAATTGCAATCAATAAGGATATTTTTTATATTGACAGACTACATGAAGCAGGCCTTTCCAGCCCTTTGAGTCATATTGTCCAGCAATCCCCCAATATTATTCCTAGTCTAATCATGGGACAATTTACAATGACCAATTAACCTACCAACTGATAGTTCTTTGGACTGTGGAAGGAACTGGTACAAGCTCTTTCCCTTCCCTTTCTTGATCCCACTGTCTCTATCTTTGGAGACAGTTTATCCACTGATGTCTACTGCCTGTAGTATACAAACTCTTTACAGGTAGCAGTGGGAACTAAACATGGGTCACTGGTACTATAAAGTATTGTGCTAATCACTATGCTATCGTGCTGCCCTGACAGACAGTCACAGCTCCACCATGGTTACCATCAACACTGGTGCTTCATGAGGCTGCATCTTCAACCCCCTACTTTACTCCCTATTTGACTGTTCAGTCAATTCTGCTCCAACTCAAAGAAGTCTGTAGATAGCACCAGTGTAGTTGGCTGGATCTCAAATAATGACAAAATGGAGTACAGGAAGCAGATGGAGAGCCTAGTGGCATAGTGCTATGACAAGGACCTCCCATCAATGTCAGCAAAACAAAAGAGCTGGCCATTGATTTCAGGAAGCAGGGCAGAGAAAATGTGCTGATATAGAGACGGTTCTAAACTTCAAGTTCCTAATTGTAAGCATTCCTAATAGTTTGTCCTGCTCCAACCAAGTAGTTGCTACAGCCAAGAAGTCATAATAGAACCTCCACTTCCTCAGAACTCTAAAGAAATTTGAAATGTTCTCATTGGTCCTCACCAACTTTTATCAATGCCCCATAAAAAGAAACCTATCCAGATATATTGCAGCTTGGTATGGTAACTGCTTTTTAAGACTGCAAGAAACTGCAGAGTTGTGGACGTAGCTCTGTCCATCATGAGAACCAATCTCCCCTCCATGGATTTTGTCTCAAGAAAGCAGTCAACATAATCAAAAGCCCCTTATCCCAGCCAATCTAATCTCTGCTTCCATTGGGAAAATGATACAAAAGCTTGAAAACAACAGCACCAGGTTGAAGATCAATTTCTAACCCACTGTTTGATAAAAATTAATGCTTGACCTCACAATCTACCTCATCATTGTTCATGCAATTTATTATTCATCTGCACTGATAACAGTATATTTTGTTTTTTCCTTTGTACTATCTTCATCTAGATATGCTTTGAAATTATCTGTATGGATGGCATGTAAACATAGCTTTTCACTGCATCTTAATACATCTTAATACTATTAATTAGGCAATTACCAAAATCTAGGAGTGGAAAGGGGATTCACCTCCGCCTTTCAAACTGAACTTGAAATTGTGACCCTGTCTGCCCTGTCAGGTGTACATAAAAGATCTATAGGGAGCTCTTCCTAGCGCCCTAGCCAATATTTGTTCCTCAATAGTTATTAACAGGCTAATTGTAGGAACTACAATATGAAAAATACTTAAAACAACCCTTGATTTACAATAGGGAACAACGAAAGTACCTCATTATTCAAAATCTATTTTGGGACAATTCTAGTATTGTAAATGACACAACATATGTGTGTATCGTTCCTAAATGACAGCAGCATGTTCAGCTACAGCTGGGATACATTACCCTATTTACTCCAAAAGATGGGGCACAGTTCTGAATGTTGATCTGCATTTGAGTGCAGATTCTAATTGCTGGCTATAGTTGTTTCAGCAAAACATTTACAAGAGAAATGAAAGATAATTCAGTTGTTGGTCTACATTTTGTTGTTATTCTCTTTGTTCAGGCATTTTCTCCAACCCTCCGTCTATTTATCTCATTATTATTCAGAGCAGGTTTTAGAAGCTGTTATCACTGCAGGCAAGCAATTACAACTCAATCACTGCCGAGTTCTCCTCATGCCACTGCACACTGCCAGCATCTGAAAAAAACAAGAGCAATGGTATTCTGCCCTAGCATGCAGTTCCATTTATTATACAAAACTTAAAGCCATTCTATTCTAACCTCAGGCACTTCACAGCAGCACAGACTGTGTCAATGATAATTTTCCTCTCTTGTCAATCAACTAAATAACACAAATGGTTTATGCACCAGTGGCAATAATGCACTAGCAGAGAATTCCTGAGCACCTAAATGACATTTTTCATCAAAAATCACGTGTTAATTATACTGAAAATTGTACTTCAGTTAAAAAAAGTTAGCTCAGATTGCTGATATTTCATATTGCACTGGATCCCACAAGCAGTCCAGCATATTCTTAAAATTAGCTGGTTAATTTATGTCTGTAAATTAAAATAGGTGGAATTTTGATGAGCTGATTTGGAATCAAGTATTTGAAGTTAACCCAGAATAATTCCCCAAATGTTTGCATAAAAATAAAGGGCCTATGCTTAATGCACATGCCGTAAATCTCCAGGAAATGTAATATACCCGTCAATAATAAATTACTAGTTCGCAAATATGCTTACCTATTTATATAATGTCTTACAAACAGGAATGAGGCAATATTCATATCTTACTATCAGTAAAACAGGAAACGATATGGAAATATACTTAAAAGTAAAATATGCCAAAATGCATTGCAGTACATCTTTATTTAATACAGAGAGAGGTTGGAGGTGAGACTGAGTTATCGGCAGTACTAACAAGTGTTATTCACTCATCAATGACCTGTTCACTGATACCTGGTCTGGGTTTCACCAAGTCCTTGACTCCAGACCTCATCTCTGCTTTGGCCTAAGCATGGAACAAAAAACTGAATTCCCCAATAAAGCTCAGAATGATACCCTCTGACATCAAGGGCAAACTTGACTGTGTGTGTCACTGGAGAAAACACTGCAACGGCTGGAGGCATACTTCATACAAAGGAAGATGTATGGACGTCAATCATTTTAGTCCCACAGGAATTCCTCAAGGAAATTACCAAGGCCTGACCACAATGACTTTCCTTCCAACATAAAATTGGAAATGGGGATGTTCCCTGATAGTTGCAGAATATTAAATTCCAATTACACCTCTTTAGGAAATGAAGGAGACCATGTCTGTTGCAGCAAGACCTGGACACCAATTAGGCATGGGATGATATGTGGCAAGTAACATCATGCCATAATTGTGTCAGGCATGAGAATGGAGTTTACCCACCTACCTTTCAAACTAAATGGTATTTCCAAAAGTGAGACCCCAATTATCAGTATCCTGGTGATCACCAATGACCAGAAGCTCAAATGAAACAAACACATAAATACTATATCGCCTGCACCCCAAAGCCTTTTGAGAATAAGCAAAGCATAATCTAGGAGTGTGATGGAATATTCTCCACTTTCCTAGATGAGTGCAGCTCCCACAAATCTTGAGACTGACCATTCAGAGAAACGCATTTGATTGGTATCTCATCCATCATCCAAAACATCTACAGTAGTCTTTCCACCACCTGTGATTCACAGCTGGTGACGATCATCTACAAAATATACTGCTATTACATGCATTAACACCTCCCAAACCACAATCTCTGCCATCAAGAAAGGCAAGAACAGCAGATACAGGCAATACCAGCAGTTTTGCAGATTTATTGTGTTGCCTCAGTGAGGGAGAAAGCTACCTGACACTTAGAAGTCATATCCCTTAGGTTGAGGACACTAGAAATAGTTAATGGGCAGGGACATAACAGCGTGATGACAAATGAGGCAGAAAAGGAGATCTTATACTTGTCAAATAGTTGAGTGATTTCTGCATCCTCTGTGGAATGCAACAATTTTCATATATATATCATGGTTAGGGGGACAAACACTTGCTCTGTGAAGCTATGACAATGAATCCCAAAGGCTACATTGTCTACTTGGTGCCGTGTTTAAGATAATTTTTTTGAAGTGAGATTGGAACTGGACTAGGAAGGGAAGGATCCTATTATGATGATCTATATAGGTAGCATTAGTACATTAAGGACGAAGAAAGAAATTTCTTTGAGGAATTATGAACAAAAGCACAAAATACTAATGTCTGAATTGAGTCACAGTCACACAGATGTTGGCACACGGTCACAAAATCAGAGAATTAAAAGTACGACAAACAGATTAGTTTGGGAGGAAAGAACTTCAATTCACAGGTTACTGGCACTGTTATTGAAGAAAGAGGGAACTTTTTTCCAGGAATGGCTTCACTACAATTAGCTGGAATACTGGAACTATCAAGTAAGCAGGAGTAGAGATGAGAAGGGAGCAGGAAAGGGCTCAGGTAAGGGAAAATTGAACAAAATTATAGACCAGGAACAGATGAAAAACTGAGGAAATTAACAACAATGATCATGAGTGCAATAGGAAGAGAGAGCATAAAAATTAAGCAAGAAGTGGTCACAAACAAATTTAAATTCTTTTTACAAGGGTGGAGGGAATGGAGGGGGGATTATGTTCTTAAAAATGATGCTGATGAGTCAAAGAATAGAAAGATAGGCTAGATGAATGTGTGGCTGGTGCAGGAGGGTAGGGATTCAGGTTCATTGTGATCTCTTCTAGAGATGACGTGTACAAAATGGATGAATTGCATTTGAACCAGAGTGTGTCCATTATCTTAATGCAGAAATTTGCTATGCCATCAGGGAGGTTTAAACTAAATTGACAGAAGGGTGGGACCTGAGAGAGTGAAGTCAGTGAGAGACGGGGATGCAAACAGCAACCGTGTTTGTAGCCCGGATATTCAACTTTTTGCTGTTGGACTCTGGCATATTATTTGCCAAGGGAAATCTCACATGCAATTGTGGTTGTTGTGTACATCCCTCCCTCCGCCAACCCGACGTCGGCGTGTAAAATCATTCACACCGTCATAGCCGGACTACAAACCCAGCATCCGAGTGCCCTCATTACCATCTCGGGTGACTTCAACCATGTTACCATGGCTAGAACACTGCCCAACTTCACACAGTATGTGAGCTGTACAATCAAAGGGGAGAGGACCCTGGACTTGATGTATGCTAATATTAAGGATGCTTACAGCTCCTCTCCCCTCCCACCGCTGGGAAGGTCAGATCATAACCTCGTGCATCTCAAACCCTGTCACGTGCCTCTGGTGAAGAGTAAACCTGTAACCTCGAGGTCAGTGAGGAAATGGTCCGGGGAGGCTTATGAGGCACTCCAGGATTGTTATGAGGCGACAGACTGGCAGGCCCTCTGTAAGCCACATGGAGAGGACATTGATGGGCTCACAGAGTGCATCACTGGTTACATCAACTTCTGTGTGGACTGCAATGTTCTGGCAAGAATGTCCTTTGTTATTCAAATAACAAGCCGTGGATAACAAAGGACATTAAGGATATCCTGAAGGCTAAAAAGAGGGCGTTTAGAGATGGAAATAGGGAGGAGCTGAGGACATTACAGAAGGACCTGAAAGCCAAGATCAGGGAGGCTAAAGACAGGCATAGGAGGAAGCTTGAGTGGAAACTCCAGCAGATCAACACGAGAGAGGTCTGGAGTGGGATTAGGACAGGGGTGGGCAAACTTTTTGACTTGTGGGCCACAAAGGGTTCTAAAATTTGACAGGGGGGCCGGATGGACAGGAGCAGATGGACGGAGTGTTTTGGTAATACACCTCATAAGAGAAAATAAAATATCATGGGATAGGTAGAAAACATGTGCTTTAATTTCAATTGAAAATGAACAAATGCATTGCAACAAAATATCTGTCTTTGAAGTCCCATGGTATTTAGCTATTTATTGAAATGACTTTTAAAACACTGAAAATTAAATGAATAAAATACAGCTTTTTTTTAATAGTAACAGTTATTATTTTAAAGCACTGAAAATTCTGTTATCCTTCAAGATATTATCATCATCACTCTCCTCCTGCCTGTCTTTATTTCAAAAACGGTAGGAGATGCAGGTCTACTTGTCCTGCTCCTTCTTATTCAATTGTCCCCTGTGCCAAAACTCAACAACGACCAGCACAAAGACAGAACAGTGACAGCGCGCCAGTATGCGGAGCGCGTCTTTTGATCTGGAGCGCATTTTTTATTTTGAGAACGTACGTGCACCTGCGCACTACTCATGTCCATCACTTAACAGAAATGACATGTAACATGTAAGGCTTATTGAAAAAAATATTTTCAAATGCATTTTTTACATAACACAACGAAGAAACTTATTTTTAATTTCAGTGGGAACAGTGTTGTTGGTCTCCCTTTTTAGCCAGCGCATCAAAGTCTGGATTTAGTTTTGTTGTGGCGATTCTCAGGATGGATCTGAGGTGTTGGTCAGTTAACTTGGATCTGTGGCTGGCTTTGTTGATGTTCATGACACTGAATGCCTGTACACACAAATAGGTCGAGCCGAACAAAGAGTAAAGCGCAAATGTGGAGTAATACGCTGCACCTCAACAAAGGTCAATGCGTAGCGGTGTGCTACATGCAACGCTAAAATTACGACACGGAGTCGGTAACTGCAGTCGAAGAAAAAAACTTTATTCGAAATCCCCAGCCTCACTTTTAAGCCTCCCTCAACCGGCCCCCCGTGGCGCAGAGGCTCCAAAGCTCTGTGCTCGCAAATCCCCGCAGGCTATCTCCCTTAGCCGGAACGCTGCCTAATTGTGAGCCGGTTCGGATGTGCCAGGAAATGGGTCACCACAAATGTATATAGAGTGCGTCATCTATTGGGAAAATGCCAAAATTGCGGGGAAAAAAACGTTAACAAGGTTTATTAATATAATTTCATCAAGTTTTGCGGGCCGGATTAAAAAGCTATAGTAAAAAGCCGTAGTTTGCCCATGCCTGGATTAGGACTATCACTGGGTTCCAGCAAAGCAGCAACAGAGGAGCTGAAGGCAGTGTGGACAGGGCCAATGAACCTAAACTGTTCTTCAATAGATTTGACACTGTGGCCTCAGCCCATCCCCCACATAATTCATCTGTTGTCGGCCCCTAACCAACACATACTCCACTCTCCCCTCCTACCCCTCTTCACAGCCCCCCACCCTGCTCTTGTGACTACACCCCTCCCTCACCTGAAACCACCACAGTGGGATTCACAGCTGAACAGGTGAGAAGACAGCTGAAACGTCTCCATCCAAGCAAGGCTGCAGGCCCGGATGCTGTCAGCCCCAGGGTGCTCAAAGCCTGTGCCCTCCCGTTATGTGGAGTACTTCACCATGTCTTCAACCTGAGCCTGAGTCTCCAGAGGTTTCCTGTGATGTGCAAGACATCCTGCCTCGTTCCTGTACCGAAGATGGGGTGCCCCAGTGGCTCCAATGACTACAGGCCGATGGCATGACCTCCCACATCATGAAGACCCTGGAGAGATTTGTTCTAGAGCCGTTCCAGCCTATGGTTAGGCCACACTTAGACCCCCAGTTCGCTTATCAGCCCCGACTAGGAGTTGAGGATGCCTCCGTCTACCTGCTGAACTAAGTCTACGCCCATCTGGACAAGCTGGCGAGCACTGTGAGGATCATGTTTTTTGACTTCTCCAGTGCGTTCAACACCATCCGCCCTGCTCTGCTGGGTGAGAAGCTGACAGTGATGCAGGTGGATGCTTTCCTCGTGTCATGGATTATTGATTACCTGACTGGCAGACCATAGAACGTGTGCTTACAACACTGCGTCAGACAGAGTGGTTAGCAGCACTGGGGCTCCACAGGGGACTGTCTTGTCTCCCTTTCTCTTCACCATCTACACCTCGGACTTCAACTACAACACAGAGTTTTGCCATCTTCAGAGGTTTTCTGATGACTCTGCCATAGTTGGATGCATCAGCAAGGGAGATGAGGCTGAGTACAGGGCTACAGTGAGAAACGTTGTCACATGGTGCAAGCATAATCATCTGAAGCTTAATGTGATAAAGACTAAGGAGCTGTTGGTGGACCTGAGGAGGGCTAAGGCACCGGTGACCCCTGTTTCCATCCAAGGGGTCAGTGTGGATATAGTGGAGGATTACAAATACCTGGGGATACGAAAGGACAATAAACTGGACTGGTCAAAGAACACTGAGGCAATCTACAAGAAGGGTCAGAGCCGTCTCTATTTCCTGAGGAGACTGAGGTCCTTTAATACCTGCCGGACGATGCTGAGGATGCTCTACGAGGCTGTGGCCAGTGCTATCATGTTTGCTGTTGAGTGCCGGGGCAGTAGACTGAGGGTAGCAGACACCAACAGAATCAACAAACTCATTCATAAGGCCAGTGATGTTGTGGGGGTGGAACTGGACTCTCTGACGGTGGTGTCTGAAAAGAGGATGCTGTCCAAGTTGCATGCCATCTTGGACAATGACTCCCATCCACTCCAAAATGTACTGCAAACATGAGGATATCTGCAGATGCTGGAAAGTCAAACAACACACACAAAATGCTGGTGGAACACAGCAGGCCAAGCAGCATCTGTAGGAGAAGCACTGTCGACATTTTGGGCCGAGACCCTTCGTCAGGATTAACCGAAAGGAAAGATAGTAAGAGATTTGAAGGTAGTGGGGGGAGGGGGGAAATGAGAAATGATAGGAGAAGACCGGAGGGGGTGGGATGAAGCTAAGATCTGGAAAGGTGATTGGCGAAAGTGATACAGAGCTGGAGAAGGGAAAGGATCATGGGTCGGGAGGCCTTGGGAGAAAGAAAGGAGGAGGGGAAAGCACCAGAGGGAGATGGAGAACAGGCAAACAACTAAATATGTCAGGGATGGGGTAAGAAGGGGAGGAGGGGCATTAACGGAAGTTAGAGAAGCCACTGTTCATGCCGTCAGGTTGGAGGCTACCTAGCCGGTATATAAGGTGTTGTTCCTCCAACCTGAGTTTGGATTCATTTTGATAGTAGAGGAGGCCATGGATAGACATATGAAAGGGCACACTGGGAGCACCGGACTCAGTATACCACACCAGCCAGTCAAGTCACAGGTGAAGTGTCGCCTCACTTGGAAGGACTGTATGGGGCCCTGAATGGTGGTGAGGGAGGAAGTTTAAGGGCAGGTGTAGCACTTGTTCCGTTTACAAGGATAAGTGCCAGGAGGGAGATTGGTGGGAAGGGATGGGGGGGACACGAGTGGACAAGGGAGTCGCATAGGGAGCGATCCCTGCGAAAAACAGAAAGGGGGGGAGGGAAAAATGTGCTTAGTAGTGGGATCCCGTTGGAGGTGGTGGAAGTTACGGAGAATTATACGTTGGACCTGGAGGCTGGTGGGGTGGTAGGTAAGGACAAGGGGAACCCTATCCCGAGTGGGGTGGTGGGTGGATGTGGTGAGGGCAGATGTGTGGGAAATGGGAGAGATGCGTTTGAGAGCAGAATTGATGGTGGATGAAGGGAAGCCCCTTTGTTTAAAAAAGGAACACATCTCCTTCGTCCTGGAATGAAAAGCCACATACTGAGAGCAGATGCGGCGGAGACGGAGGAATTGTGAGAAGGGGATAGCATTTTTGCAAGAGAGGGTGGGAAGAGGAATAGTCCAGGTAGCTGTGAGAGTCTGTAGGCTTATAGTAGATATCAGTAGACAGGCCGTCTCCAGAGATGGAGACAGAAAGATCAAGAAGGGGAGGGAGGTGTCAGAAATGGACCAAGTAAATTTGAGGGCAGGTTACCTACCACCCCACCAGCCTCCAGGTCCAACTTATAATTCTCCGTAACTTACGCGACTCCCTTGTCCACTCGTTCCCCCCATCCCTTCCCACCGATCTCCCTCCTGGCACTTATCCTTGTAAACGGAACAAGTGCTACACCTGCCCTTACACTTCCTCCCTCACCACCATTCAGTCCTTCCAGGTGAGGCGACCTGTGAGTCGGCTGGTGTGGTATACTGTGTCCGGTGCTCCCGGTGTGGCCTTTTATATATTGGTGAGACCCGACGCAGACTGAGAGACCGTTTCGCTGAACACCTACGCTCGGTCCGCCAGAAAAAGCAGGATCTCCCAGTGGTCACACATTTTAATTCCACGTCCCATTCCCATTCTGATATGTCTATCCGTGGCCTCCTCTACTGTCAAAATGAATCCAAACTCAGGTTGGAGGAACAACACCTTATATACCGGCTGGGTAGCCTCCAACCTGATGGCATGAACATTGGCTTCTCTAACTTCCGTTAATGCCCCTCCTCCCCTTCTTACCCCATCCCTGACATATTTAGTTGTTTGCCTGTTCTCCATCTCCCTCTGGTGCTTTCCCCTCCTCCTTTCTTTCTCCCAAGGCCTCCCGTCCCATGATCCTTTCCCTTCCCCAGCTCTCTATCACTTTCACCAATCACCTTTCCACCTCTTAGCTTCATCCCACCCCCTCCGGTCTTCTCCTATCATTTCACATTTCCCCCTCCCCCCACTACTTTCAAATCTCTTACTATCTTTCCTTTCGGTTAGTCCTGATGAACGGTCTCGGCCCGAAACGTCGACAGTGCTTCTCCTATAGATGCTGCCTGGCCTGCTATGTTCCATAATGTACTGGTTAGGCACAGGATTCAGCCAGAGACCCATTCCACCGAGATGTAACACTGAGCGTCATACGAAGTCATTCCTACCTGTGGCCATCAAACTTTACAACTCCTCCCTTGGAGTGTCAGACACCCTGAGCCAATAGGCTGGTCCTGGATTTATTTCCACTTGGCATGTTTAACTTATTATTATTTAATTATTTATGGTTTTATATTGCTATATTTCTTCACTATTCTTGGTTGGTGTGGCTGTAACGAAAACCAATTTCCTGCGGAATCAATAAAGTATGTCTGTCTGTCAAAATGTGCAAGCCTGACAATCAAGATAGCCTTGTTTACTGCTTTAAATTGTGTCTAGTTCAATGTATGTAGCTTTACAGGTAAGGCAGAAGAACTGAGGGTGTGAATTACCTCTAGGGACTGAGATATTGCAGCCATAACTTTGACAAACTTTTATAGATGAGTGTGGTGGACTGGTTGCATCACGGCCTGGTATGGAAACATCAATGCCCTTGAATGAAAAATTCTACAAAAAAGTAAAGAATACAGCCCAGTCCACTACATGTAAAGCCCTCCCCACCACTGAGCAGATCTACACAGAGCGCTATTGCAGGAAAGCAACATCCAACATCAAGGACCTGCACCACTCAGGCAATGCTCTCTTCTCACTGCTGCCATCAGGAAGAAGGTACAAGACCCTCAGGACCCACACCACCAGGTTCAGGACTCCTCAACTATCAGGCTCTTGAACCAGAGGGAATAACTTCACTCTCCCCATCACAGAACTGTTCCCACAACCTAGAGACTTATTTTCTAGGACTCTTCATCTCATGTTCTTGAAATTTATTGCTTATTTATTTATTATTTTTGCCCTCTCTTTTGTATTTGTACAGTTTGTTGTCTTTTGTACATTGCCTGTTTGTCTGTCCTGTTGGGTGCGGTCTTTCATTAATTGTACTGTCTTTCTTGGGTTTACTGTGTATGCCTGGAAGAAAACATATCTTAGGATTGTATATGGTGACATATACTTACATTGATAATAAATCTACCTTGAATTTTGAACATAGCTGAGAAAAGAACACTATTTGCAACTAAATGTTCTGGGATACTGATGCATTTGGCATGACAGTGGAACAGGTAGGAGTAGAACAAGTGTGACCCTTTTAATAAAGACAAAACAGCGGTGTTTAGAGAGGATATTCTTGACGGATCATCTTGTGAGGTCATTTGGGTAAAACTTAGAAACAAGAAAGGGATGATCACTTTGGTAAGACTATATTACAGAGTTGCCCCCAATAATCAACAGGAACTTGAGGGGCGGATGTGCTGGGAAATTACATGTAGTTGTGAGAATAGTAGGGTAGTGCTCGTGAGAGATTTCAAATTTCATAGTATTGACTGAGTCATCCAGAGTGCAAGGGGCTTGGAAGAGGCAGAATCTGTGCAGTGGGTTCAAGATGGTTGCCTCATGCAATACATAGGGGAACCGACTTGGCAGGAGCTATATTGGTCCTCCTCTTAGAGAAAGAGATAAGCCAAGTAACTGAAGTGGCAGCGGGGGAGCATTTTGGATCCAGTGACCCCAAATTTTTAGCTTTTAAACAGTCATGGAAAAAAAGACAGAATAGATCCACAGGTTAACATCTTGAACTGGAGAAGGCCAACTTTGAGAGCACGAGGCAGGATGTAGCTGACGTCGACTGAGTAACTCTATTTAAAGGTAAAAGGAACAGTTGACAAGTGGGAGAATTTAAAAGGGTCACATCAAGGGTCCAGGGGCAGCGTTTTCCTGTTAGGGTGAAGGGTAAGCATATGAAGTTAAATGAACCCTGGGCTAGCCTACTGAGGCCATATGAGCAGGATTATATTATTGACCTCCCCCCACCAAAAGAAGGATTTAGAGGATTAAATTTGTATATGATCGCAGACAGTTGCAAGGAATATAAGCTTGAGATAGTAGGTGATTTTAACTTTCCACATATTGACTGGGACTCCTATACTGTGAAAGGACTCTATGGGAGCTTGTCAAACGTGTTCAGGAAAGTTTCCCTTATCAATATATAGAGGTTCGAACTAGAGACAGCGTGATAATAGGTCTCTTATTAGGGACTGAGATAGGACAGGTGACAGATTTATGTCCAGTGGAACCCTTTGGATCCAGTGATATATTAAGAGCAAAAAGGGTGGAGCTTAGGAGGCCATTGAGGAGGAACTTAGGAGGATTAAAGGCACCTAATGGTGACCCCTTTGCTTGTATCTTCAGAAACAGCTCTATTTCCATCTTTAATATCTCTATTTTTCCCTTTCAGGATTCTTTTGAAGACCCTGACCTGGAGTTACATGCTGACTACGGTTCTTTGTGGGAATGGGACCCATTCTGGGGTTTCATGAATGGTTGTTGTTTGGCATGCCGAGGACTTGGCCTAAGAGCTTTGCTTGCCTTCGGAGGACCAAGATTTCATGGCTCTGTAGATGTAAGGATCAGAGGTTGGTGCCTCTGCAAGAGATCAGTTTGTTATTGGAGACAGAGGGATCAGAGGTCGGTATCTCTGCAGGAGATTGGTGTGTCATTGGAGATGAAAGATCTCTGGCAGTGTGCCCAGAGACCCAAGAACTTTCTCCCTTATTGGGGGGGAGGGAGGGAGAGGGGGAGGGGGAAGGGAGGGAGAGGGAGGGGGAGGAGGAGAGGGAGGGAGAGAGAGAGGGAGAGAGAGACAGAGAGAGGGAAGGAGGGAGGGAGAGAGACAGACACACACACACACACACACTGTAGTATGTCAAATACCAGGTGAACAAGTAGTCTTTGGAGCAAATGCAAGTCTGAGTCTTTGCTGTTGCTTTGCTCACACTTGAGTGCTCAGTAGTAGATGCCGATACTTCTTTTTGCCGGTGGGGGGAGGGGAAGATTAATGCTTGCTGCTGCTTATGCACAGGAGGAAGGGGAGCTGTGGGGGGGACTTTGGGGTTCTAACATTTAACTGTCATTCATTCTTTGGGGGCACTCCTCTGTTTTTGTAGATGGTTGCAAAGGAAAAACACTGCAGTATGTACATTGTATAAATTTCTCTGACATTAAATGAATTTTTGAAACTTTGAAAAGGAAAGCAGGGGACAAAACTGGTCCAGTTTTAGATCAGCGTGGTCATCTGTACTGGAGATGGATGAGATGGGGGAGATCTTAAATGGACTTTTTGCATCTGTGTTTACTCAGGAGATGGATACAGGATCTATAGAACTGAAGCAAAACAGTAGTGAAGTGAAGAATCGTATACAGATTACAGAAGAGGAAGTGGGAGGCCAGGGAATAAATGGTGAAGGCCATTTCAGAGATATATGCTTCAGTGTTAGTCACTGGTAACGTTTCAGAAAACTGGAATGTGTCTAATATTGTTCTATTATGTTAGAAGGGTAGCAAGGACATATCAGGAAAGTAAAGGCCAGTGAGCCTGACTTCGGTTGTAAGGAAGTTACAGGAGGGAATTCTGAGGGACAAGAACTACCATCCCTTGGAGAGTCAAGGCCTGATCAGGAATAGTCAGCATCTATAGGAAGAAGCAGTGTCAATGTTTCGTGCCAAGACCCTTCGTCAGGACTAACCTAAAGAAAAGATAGTAAGAGACAGTGGAGTTCATGCCTTCAACCTGATGGCATGACCATTGATTTCTCTAACTTCCGTTAATGCCCCTCCTCCCCTTCTTACCCTATCCCTGATTTATTTATTCACCCCCTTTTTGTTCTCTCTCTGCCCATCACTCTTTGCCTGTTCTCCATCTCCCTCTGGTGCTCCCATCCCCCTTTCTTTCTCCTTAGGCCTCCCATCCCATGATCCTTTCCCTTCTCCAGTTTTGTATCCCTTTTGCTCTTTCCAGCTCTTAGCTTCACCCCACCCCCTCCTGTCTTCTCCTATCATTTTGGATTTCCCCCTCCCCCTCCTACTTTCAAATCTCTTACTATCTTTTTTTTCAGTTAGTCCTGACGAAGGGTCTTGGCCTGAAACGTCAACACTGCTTCTTCCTGTAGATGCTGCCTGGCCTGCTGCGTTCCATTAGCATTTTGTGTGTGTTGCTTGAATTTCCAGCATCTGCAGATTTCCTCATATTTTCAGGAATAGTCAGCATGTTTTTGTGCATGGGAGGTCACATCTGGAGAATCTTTTGGAGTTTTTTGACCAGGTAACTAAGAGGATTGGAGAAGTAGATGTTGTCGATATGGACTTTTGTAAGGCCTATTGACAAGGTTCCATACCTCTGGAAGATCATGTCACATGGGATTCCGGGAAGGCTAGCAAGGTGGATTCAGAACTTTCTCAATGACAGGAAGCAGAGGGTGACGGTTGAAAGTCAATTTTCTGACTGGAGGCCTGTGACTGGTGGGGTGTCCCAGGATTCAGTGTTGGCATGGCTGTTATTCATTATCAGTGTAAATTATTTGGAAATGACTGTACATTACACAAGTTGATAATCTTGTTGACAGTGAAGCAGGTTACATTGATTTGTAAAGACATCTTGATTGGTCAGGGAGATGGGCTGCAGAATGGCAATGGATTTTAACATAGATTAAGCGTGAGGTGATTATTTTGGACATTCAAACTAGGGTAAGACTTCTACAGTGAATAGCAGGGCACCCACGAGTATTGTGGAACAGAGGGACCCAGAGTACAAAAGCATAGCTCACTAGAAGCCACCATGAGTGGACAGAGTGGTAAAGAGGTATCCAGCATGCTGGCTTTCGTCAATCAGGGCACTGAATTTAGGAACATAATGTTGCAGTTATATAAGTTTTTGGCTCGACTGAATTTGAGTATTGTGTCCAGTTTTCATCATCCTTTTATAGGAAATACATCGTCAAGCTGGAGAGGTTGCTGAAGAGATCTACAAGGATGATGTCTGGACTAGAAGGCTTGAGTGGTGACTTCACTGAAGTTTATAAAATCATGAGGGGTATGGATAGAGAGAACGTTCTTTGTCTTTAACCCTGAGATGGGGAGTCCAAAACTAGAGGGCATAGATACAAGATAAGGAAGAAGTTATTTAACATAAATCTGAGAGGTAACTGCTTCATACAGAGGGTATTGGGTGCCTGGTTTGTTCAAACAGCAGAAGTGGTCAAAATGGGTACAATTGTGACATTTAAGAAGCATTTGGAATGTACACGGAGGGTAATAACTGAATGCAGACAATAGGGAAGATGCTGTGGTCAGCAGTTGAACTGAAGGGCCTGTTTCCGTCTTGTATTACTCTATGACTCTAAAATGGTCTGTTCCAATGATTTTCCATAACACAAACCAAGAAATGCGAGTTAGAAAAAATATATTCCCTTTACCCACATGAAAGTGAATTTTATTTGAATCTGAATTTTTTAGACAGCAATTTGTGAATATTCAGTCTGGATGAATTACCATTACACAGGGGTCACTTGGGTTTGAATAAATCCTTTGCATCTCCAATTTCTGAACTCACTCTGAATTTAGGAAATAGTCCAGAACTTTGAGTGGCGGGGTGGAGGTATGTTTCTACTAAAGGATGTGTAAGGTGCTTCTTCCCTCTGTTGACTTGTAGGTCACCCTTGGATAAGATGTAACATGTGCTTAGTCCCCCAGTCATGGGAGCAGGTGGTGGATGATTGTATTATTAGCTGGTGCATATCACATCCTGGTTATATGACCACTGACACCAGGCAGACAATCTCTGAAAAGGATTGATAATGGCTGGGGGCTCACCTGTCTTGTAAAGACACTGCCCAGAAGAAGACAATGGCAAACAAATTCTGTAGAAAAATTTGTCAAGAACAATCATGGTCATGACAGATGGAAGACCATGATCGCCTATGTCCTACGACATGGAACATAATGATGATGATCTATATCTTTATTCTTCCTACCTAATTGCTTTACACCTCACTTCTCTACTGTATTTCATTAGCCACTTCATTGCCCATTCTCCAATCTTTCTGCAGATTTCCTGCTTCCTCAGCACTACTTGCCCCTCCATTTAACTTTGTATCATCTGCAAATTTACTCATAATCTATCAGCCCCATCATCTAGATAATTAATATATAGAGTGAAAAGCTGCCAGCCCAGCAATAACCCCTGAAAATAGCCCCTTAATACCCACTTCCTGACTTCTGTCAGTCAGCCAATCGTCTATTTAGCTAGTACTATGTCTCTAACACAACTTATATTGTTTAGCAGTCTTCTGTGTTGCACCTTGTCAAGTGTCTGAAAATTGAAGCAAATAACATTCAAGAGAAAATCTGCAGCTGTTGGAAGTCCAAGCAAACACAAAAAAATGCTGGAGGAACTCAACAAGCCAGGCAGCATCAATGGAAAAGAGTATAGTCAACGTTTTGGGCTGAGACCCTTCATCAAAATTGGAGAAAAAAGATGAGGAGTCAGATTAAGAAGGTGGGGAGGGGGGAGAGGAGGAAGAAACACAAAGCATTGGGTGAAACAGGGAGGTGGGGGAGAGGGGTGAAGTTAAGAGCTGAGAAGTTGATTGGTGAGAGATACAGGGCTGGAAAAGGGAAGTGGAACTAAAATAGGAGGCCACTGAGAAATCCCGCTTTTTCTGGTGGATGGAGTGTAGGACTTCGACGAAGCAGTCTCCCAATCTATGTAGGGTCTCACTGATATACAGGAGGCTGCACCAGGAGCACCGGGTATACTTGATGAACCCAACAGACTCACAGATGTGTGTCGCCTCACCTAGAAGGACTGTTTGGAGCCCTAAATTGAAGTGAGGGAGGAAGTGTAGGGCAGGTGTAGCACTTGTTCCACTTGCAAGGATAAGTGCCAGGAGAGAGATCAGTGGAGAGGGAAAAATGGACAAGGGCATTGTGTAGGGGGCTATCCATGCGGAAAGCAGTAAGTGGGGGGAAGGAAAGATGTGTTTGGTGGTGGGATCTTGTTGGAGTTGGTGGAAGTTACAGAGAATTATGTGCTAGATGCAGAGGCTGATGAGGTGTTAGGTAAGGACAAGAGGAGCTCTATCCCTGATGGGGTGAGGGCAGATATGCACAAAATGCTTGTGATGTGGTTGAGGGCAGTGTTGATGCTGGAAGAAGGGAAGCCCCTTTCTTTGAAGGAGGACATCTCCTTAGTTCTGGAATGAAAAGCCTCACCCTGAGAGCTGATGTGGTGGTGACTGACTCTCAACAAAATCGTGCTGACCTCTCCCTACCTTATCATGTACTCTAAAATTTTATCTATAATATGTCACCAATTGTTGAGACATACCTGGGAGACAAAACTATATGAATAGAAAAAGAGTAGAGATGGCCATCTGAGATAAAAACAGATGGCAATGGTTTGCTATTTGATTGCTTGTCAATCATGAAATCGATCTGTTACAAACAGATTTAATGGTGCAACTACGCCACTGAGACTTTACTGTAACTTGCCAATTAGTAGAAAAATACTGAGCAGCAAATTTGCAGGGAAGCTACAGATATGCGCAAAAGCTACAGGTGGTGATGATGAGGGATTTGAACCGTCTAAACACTGTCTGAAAGAGCAGTAGCACAAAAAGATAAGTGGGAGGAATTTCTTAAGCACATTCGGGTTAACTCTGCTGATCAGTGTGTTTCTGGCCCAGCCGAAAAAGAGGCAATGTTGCATAGTTATGGGAAATGAGCCAGGATAAGTGGAGTAAGTTTCAGCAGGGAAATATCTAGGAGTAGTCATCATGACATCATGGAGCTTAAAACAGGTATGGAAAAATGTGTAGAACACTACAAATCAGAAATAGTACATTGGAGAAGAGCCAGTTTCAAAGGGTGAGAATAGGGAATTAAAGTTTGGTGGATAAAACCATGATTAAACAATTGAAGGCTTTTTAAGGTGGAGAAGTTTAGGCCAAATTGCAGTCCTAGTATCCTATAAAATTGCAGCCAAATTATCTGGATGACCAAAGAGAGAAGGTAAAAACGAGCAGAAAAAATATGAAAGATGCACAAATGAGAATGAAGTAGACTATAGAAAGCTTGGAGGGAAAATAAAAGAATCAAAGAAATGGCTTGAGAAACGTTAGCAGCAAGAAGAAACAAATTCAATAAATAAACATCCAATAATGTGAATAGGAAAATGATTGTAAGAGGTAGGCTGCTGATCTGAAATAAAAAGAAAATTTATTCAAAGAGGGAGTATAAGAAATAAATATTTAGTATCAGTTTTTTAACCAAAGATGATGATGTTGGAGTCACAGCAAAGGAAGATGGAATTCTGGATGGACTAAAGTGCCTTTTCCCTAGGGAACAATGGCTAATACCAGAGGACATTCTTTTAAGATGAGTGGAGGAATGTCTAATGGAGATGTCAGAGGTAGTTTTTTTTAAACACAGGAAATAATAGGTGCTTGGAATGCAATGCCAAGGGTGGTGGTTGAGGCTGACACATTGGGAACATTTAACTCAACAGGCACATATTTGTTGGAAAAATAGAGGGTAAAAGACTAAACTTAAACACAAGATATTCTGAAGGCAACTTAGATTTATTTCAGCAAACTGTGCCAAACTAACTTGATAGGGTTTTTGATGATATAACACTGTTGATGTTGGGAATGCAGTTGATATGGCTTATTTGGTCTTCTAAAAGGCATTTAATAAGGTGCCATATAGTAAGCTTGTTATCAACATTAAAGTCTCAAAATAAAAAGAGTTGTACCTGCATGAATAGTAAATTGCTCAGTAAGGTAACAGAGTAAAAATGCTAGGCTAACTGTCAAACTGCAGTCATTTGTATAGTAAAGTTCTTCTGGTGTCAGCACTATGACTATTGTTTTTAAAATATATTTCGATGACTTGGGCTTTGATGTTGAGGACACAATATCTTAAATTTGCAGATGACTCAAACCTGTGTGGTTTAGCAACTAACAGTAACAGAGGAATAGGCAGGCCAGTGGTATAGGCTGATAGGTGCTGATGAACTTTAATGCAGAGGATTGTAAAGTGATACATTACAATGGGATAGATGAAAAAAGACATGATTGTAATAGTGGTACCAGGAACAAAGATATTGGGAGGGGGCGGGGTATATATACACTCATTGACCACTTTATTAGGTTCAGGAGTGGAACCTGGTGAGGTGTTCTGCTGCTGTAGCTAATCCACTTCAAGGTTTGGTATGTTATGCTTCCAGAACATTATATCTTCTGCACAACACTATTGTAACGTGTGGTTATTTGAGTTACTGTCGCCTTCCTGACAGTTTGAATCAGTCTGGCTATCCTCCTGTGACCTCCCTCACTAACAAGGTGTTTTCTCCCACAGAGCTGCTGTTCACTAGATATTGTTCTCTGTAAGCTCTAGATCCTGTTGTGGTTGAAAATCCCAGGAGATCAGTAGTTTCTGAGATATTCAAACCACCCTGTCTGGCACCAACAATCATTCCATGGTCAGAGTTATTAAGATCACATTTCTTCTCCATTCTAGAATTTGGTCTGAACAACAACTAAGTCTCTTAAACAAATCTTCATGTTTAATACATTGAATTGCTGCCACATGATTGGCTGATTAGATATTTGCATTAATAAGCAAGTGTACAGGTACACCTAATAAAGTTGCCACTCAGTGTGTATGTATAGTTGATTGAAAAGTGGCAAGGTAATATAAACATATTCTGTGTGTTGTCTGTGGCTACGTGATGTTGCTGAGGACAAGATGTATATTGCACTAGGCATTCAGATTGAGAAAGTGATTAAAAAGCGTGACAAATGCTGTGGTCAGAATACAGAAGCATGGAAGTCATGATGAACATTGGTTTGTAAACAATTGAAATTGTGCCTGTTTCTGTGTGAACTATTTTCAGAGTGAAGTATACGCTTTGTAGAGGGTACAGAAGGTTTGCTAAAATGATTCTACATCTTTGGCAATGTGGATTTATTGGCAAAGCAGCAGTTCTTGGAACAGAGGGAGGGATAATGGAGACTTCTCATGGCTATAGTCAGATACTGCTGTATTTTGAGTACTTTAAGTAACACTGTTTCAAAGGGTTAGAAAAATATGGGTGTTCTGAGAGGAAATAACTGTTCTTTTTTTTAAACATTTACAAGAAATGTTGAAGTAATACTGGCTTCATTTGGGAGAGTTTTCCACTTTGAAGAAGGCAATAAGGACCATAAGACATGGAAGCAGACTTAGGCCATTTGGCCCAACAGGTGTGCTTAGCTATTACATCATGGCTGATTTATCATTGCTCAGCCCCCATCCCCTTCCCTTCTCCCCGTAGCCTTTGATAATCTTACTAATCAAGAAGCTATCAACCTCCATTTTAAATATACCCAATGACTTTACCTCTACAGCCATTCATGGCAATGAACTCCACAGATTCAGCACCCTCATGTCTATTCTAATAAGATGTCCTGTTCTAAATGTGCTCTACGGTCTTAGACTTCCCCACTATACGAAACACTCAATGTAGGCCTTTCAATATTCAATAGGTTTCACTGAGATCCTCCCTCGTTCTTCTGAATTCCAGCGAGAACAAGCCCAGAGCCATCAAGCTGCTCCTCATACATTAAGCTTTTCATTCCAGAATCATTCTTGTGAACCTCCTCTGGACTCTCTCCAATGCCAGCACATCTTTTCTCAGAAAAAGGGCCCAAATTGCTCATAATACTCCAAGTGCAGTCTGATCAATGGCTTATAAAGCCTCAACATTATACTATTGCTTTTAAATTCTAGCCCTCTTGAAATGAATGGTAACATTGTGTTTGCCTTTTTTAATACAGACTCAACTGCAAGTTAACCTTCAGAGAATCTACACTAGGACACCCAAGTCCCTTTGCATCTCTGATTTCTGAATTTTCTCTGCATTTAGAAAATAGTCTACACCTTTACTACTTCTGCCACAGTGCAAGACCATACACTTCTCTTCACTGTATTTCATCTGCTTCTTTGCCCATTCTCCCAATCTGTCCAAGACCTCCTGCAGACTCCAGTGCCTCAATATTACCTGCCCTTCCACCTGTTGTCATTTTATCTGCAAACTTGGCCACAAAGTCATCAATTCCATTATCCAGATCACTGACATATAACATGAAAAGAAGTGGGCCCAACACCAGCCCATGCAGAACACCACGAATGAATGGTAGCTGATCAGAATAGGATGCCTTTTCTGCAGCTCTGCCTCCTGCCAGTCAGCCCATCTTCTATCCATGCTAGTATGTTTCCTGTAAGACCCTGGGCTCTTACTTTGTTTAGCAGTGTTGTGCAGCAGCTTGTCAAAGGCCTACTGAAAATGCAAGTAAGCAACATCCACTGTCTCTTCTTTATCTGTCTTGTTTGTTATTTCCTCAAACAATTCCAACAGATCAGTCAAGTAAGATTTTCTGGTATTGGGGTGGGGGTGCGATGGCTAGAGCACAAGATCGAAATAAGTTGCAGAAACTTGTGAAATTAGTCAGCTCCATCATTGGTACCTGCCTCAGTAGTATTCAAGACATCTTCAAAGAGCAGTACCTTAAGTAACTTAAGAAGGTGGCATCCAATATTAAGGATCCCCACCACCCAAGACATGTCTTCTTTATACTTCATTGAGAGGGAGGTACAGAGGCCTGAAGGCACACATATAGCGATTCAGGAACAGCTTTTTCCCCTCTCCCATCCAATTTCTAAATAAGACATTGAACCCATGAACACTACCTCACTACTTATTTTAACTTATATATATACTTAATGTAACTCAGGGTTTTTTTTCTCTATATTTATCTATTATGTATTTAATTGTACTGTTGCCATAAAGTTAACAAATTTCATGACATATGCTGGTGATATTAAATCTGATTCTAATTCTGATTTCATTTTTAGTTGCCTTCTATTGATTTTTTTAAAGCTTCCTAATTCTCTAACTTCCCACTAATTTTTGTGATAATATATTCCAGAAAAATTCTATTGAAGTTGGAGACGCCACATCCAGAAATATGTGTAGATTGTTCTCATTGGATGAATCCAAATTTCAACCACTTCTTTTTTGGTTATTTGCACAAATTTCCAGTTCATTGCATTTTAAGAATAAACATCCTGAATTGAAAAATAAGTTTTTTCACCAATGAAACTCTTCCAGCAACATGCAGAATATGCATTTTGTGTTCAGGATGCTGTACATGGCTTCCAAAGTGCATATCCAAACCACTAACCAGTCTGTGGAATGCATTGCAGAGTAGTTTAAGAGAAAGTGAAGAGTAAAAGCTCAGGCAGAAATGGACTGGAAACCAAAGCATGTGTGATGTTCTGAAAGAAAATGAAGATTTTGCTGTAAGATAAATATAAGTGTAAACCAAACCTAAACTGTAAATTACTTCTGTGGTTTTGACAAACCATCTGTCAAAGTTCAGAGCATTTCAGCACTTTGCACATAAGATTTTTAAAAAATCAGTAACTTTATCATTGACACTGTATGCTATAAGAAAGGCAAAAGAAAGAAAATAAACACATACGGATTTACTTAGGCAGTGATGCAATCAATGCCCACGTGGAATCTTGTAATGACATAAAAGGAGGCTATTCAGCTACTGAGTCCCTGCTACATTTGAGTGGTGCTATCCTATTAGTCACATTCTCCTTTGTGTTCAGCTTTAGTCATCCTGAATAGGAAAGATGCTCTTAAGCTGAGAAGACTGCTGAGATTTCCAAGAATGTTGCTGGGATTCCAGAATTTGAGTTATAGGGATAGGTTGGGCAGGCTAGGACTTTATTCAATGGAGCATATGAGAATAAGGTTGATCTTATAGAGGTGTATAAAATCATGATGGGTATAGACAAGATACTGGGTTTCCTTACATGCAAACCTCAGTCAGGTCGGACTGCCAAAAACATCTCCTCCACAATCTCCATCAATGCGGGTGCACCACATGGCTGTGTGCTTACCTCCCAGCTCTACTCGCTTTACAGCTATGACTGCGTAGCTAGGCACAGCTCCAACACCATATACAAGTTTGCTGATGACACCACTATTGTGGGCCGTATCAAAGGTGGTGATGAATCAGCATACAGGAGGGAGACTGAAAATCTGGCGGAGTGGTGTCATAACAACAACCTCTCACTCAATGTCAGCAAGACCAAGGAATTTAACAAAGACTTCAGGAGAGGAAACCAGAAGTCCATGAGCCAGTATTCATTGGAGGATCAGAGGTGGAGAGGATCAGTAACTTTAAATTCCTGGGTGTCACTATCTCAGAGGACTGCCTGGACCTATCATATAATGTAACTGCAAAGAAAGCATGACAGTATGTCTACTTCCTCAGAAGTCTCTGGAGATTCAGCATGTCGTCAAAAACCTCGACAAACTTCTATATATGTGCAGTGGAAAGTGTATTGACTGGCTGCATTTTGCCCTTGTATGGGAGCACCAATGCCTTTGAGTGGAAAATTCGATAAAAGGTAGTGGATTTGGCCCAGTACTTCATGGCTAAAGCCCTCGCAACCATTGAACTGTCGTAGGAAAGCAGCATCCATCATCAAAGATTCTCATCACCCAGACAATGTTCTTTTCTCATGGCTGCCATCAGGTAGAAGGTGTAAGTGCCTCAGGACTCACACCACCAGGTTTAAGAACAGTTACTACCTCTCAACCATCAGGCTCTTGAACAAAAGAGGATAGCTACACTCTTCTATTGAGATGTTCCCACAATAACAATTTCACTTTAAGGACTCTTTATCTTGATAATTCATGCTCTCGTTATTTATTGCTATTTATTTATATTTGCATCTGCACAATTTGTTGTCTTCTATGCCCTTGCTCTTTCATTGATCATTTTACAGTTACTATTCTATAGATTTGCTGAGTATGCCTGCAGGGAAAAGAATCTCAGGGTTATATGCGGTGACATGTATATAATCTGATAATAAATTTTACTTTGACTTTGGGAAGAGTCTATCTATATCCCTCACGTATCATCTCATGATTATTACAAAAATACGTATTCCTTTTCACAGGGTTGGGGAATCAAAAGCTCAGAACATACTGTATGTTTAAAGTGAAGGGGAGAGATTTAATAAGAACCTGAGGGGCAGTACTTGCATCCAGAGGGTGGTCCATATTCAGAATGAGCTACTAGAGTAAGTAGTTCAGGCAGATATATTAATAACTTTTAAAAGACACTTGGACAGGTGCATGGATAGAAATGTTAAGAAACACATGGGCCAAATGCAGGTGAATGGGACAATGTTAAGAAGGAATATTGGTTAGCTTGGATCAGCTAATCTTATAATTCAGCATTTTTCCAGCCTTTTACATTTATCAGCAACTTCAGAACACAATTGCTCTACCTATTTGCTCCCACAGTATTGATGGAACTTATTTTTTATCGTTTATACTTCCTTAGACCCACTTATTGCTTCAATATTGTTCTATTATAGTGTATTTTGCCATCATCCATTTTGTTATTTTTACTCTTGCGCTGTACCTTATTATAACTCCCTTTACTGTATGTGCTAAATGGTTAAAAACTCTTCACACATTTGTAGTGAGAAATCATCAACTCCCATGCTAATTCTTTCTTTGTTCCCAGAAGCTGATTTTTTTCCAATAAAATTGTCTTAATGTTAATAGCTCAATATTGACTTAGTAAGCTTTTAGGCCATTCCATGGTTGTGAAGCTGTATAAATGAAAATAACTTTTTTGATTTGTTAGTTTTTTGATACATCTTTAATATAATGCAGCTAAACAAGCTGACATAGATGGTAAACAACTAAATGTAACAACTAACTTTATTTCAGGCACCAACATATGGTTGATCCACAATAATTTTATATAAGTAGCCACTTCAGTATGGCAAAATATCTCAAGGTGATTAACAGGAGTGCTTGCAATAATAAACAGTCATGATGCCAACCACAAAAGGTAATATCAGGATGTGATGAGAAACTTTTTCATAATGAGAGACTTGAAGGAGGTAAGAGAGAAGCAATGAGATGGAAAGCCAGAGGCAAATTCCATAAAACCAAAATGACTTACATGATAATGTTTAAGAGATCTGATTTAGAGACATGTATACTTGAAGCCATCCGGGACTGGAGATTAGAGATGGGGAGGTGCAAAACCACAGAATTAAGCTAATTAAGACCACAACAAATTAAGATTAGCACATTTAAACTCAGTTTTTCACAATTCCTGACATCTAATCCTAGAAAACATTCCCTGCCTTAGGTCAGTTAGGATCACTACTTTATTTTAAGAATGTGAAATATCAGAATAACAGTAGAGAGAATGATTTATTTCAACTTTTATTTCTTTCAGCATTTTCCCAGTGTGTCAGAAGTTTACATACACTTTGTTAGTATTTGGTAGCTTTGCCTTTAAATTGTTTAACTTGGTCAAACGTTTTGGGTAGCCTTACACAAACTTCTCACAGTAAGTTGCTGGAATTCTGTTCCATTCCTCCAGACAGAACTGGTGTAACTGAGTCAGGTTTGTAGGCCTCCACACACTTTTTCAGTTCTGCCCACAAAGTTTCAATCGGATTGAGGTCAGAAAATGATGTCAAGTCTGGTTCATCCTTGGGAGCAATTTCCAAATGCCTGAAAGTACCACGTTCATCTGTACAAACAATAGTACGCAAGTACTATTGCATGGGACCACGCAGCCGTCATACCACTCAGGAAGGAGATGCATTCTGTCTCCTAGAGTTATACGTACTTTGGCACGAAAAGTGCAAATCAATCCCAGAACAACAGCAAAGGACCTTGTGAAGATGCTGGAGGAAACAGGTGGACAAGTATCTATATCCACAGTAAAACAAGTCCTATATCAACATAACCTGAAAGGCTGCTCAGCAAGGAAGAAGCCACTGCTCCAAAACCACCATTAAAAAGCCAGACTACAGTTTGCAAGTGCACATGGGGACAAAGATATTAGTTTTTGGAGAAATGTCCTCTGTTCTGATGAAACAAAAATTAAAACTTTTTGGCCATGATGACCATTGTAATGTTTGGAGGAAAAAGGATGAGGCTTGCAAGCCGAAGAACACCATCCCAACCATGAAGCATGGGCGTGGCAGCACCTTAATGTGGGGGTGCTTTGCTGCAGGAGGGACTGGTGCACTTCACAAAATAAATGGCATCATAAGGAAGGAAAATTATGTGGATATACTGAAGCAACATCTCAAGACATCAGCCAGGAAGTTAAAGCTCGGTCACAAATGGGTCTTCCAAATCGACAATGATCCCAAGCATACCTCCAAAGTTGTGGCAAAATTGCTTAAGGACAACAAAATCAAGTTATTAGAGTGGCCATCACAAAGCCCTGACCTCAATCCGATAGAAAATTTGGGGGCAGAACTGAAAAAGTGTGTGTAAGCAAGGAGGCCTACAAACCTCACTCAGTTACACCAGTTCTGTCTGGAGGAATGGAACAAAATTCCAGCAACTTACTGTGAGAAGCTTGTGGAAGGCTACCCAAAACGTTTGACCCAAGTTAAACAATTTAAAGGCAATGCTACCAAATACTAACAAAGTGTATGTAAACTTCTAACCCACTGGGAATGTGATGAAAGAAATAAAAGCTGAAATAAATCATTCTCTCTCCTATTATTCTGACATTTCACATTCTTAAAACAAAGTAGTGATCCTAACTGACCTAAGACAGGGAATGCTATCTAGGATTAAATGTCAGGAATTGTGAAAAACTGAGTTAAGATGTATTTGGCTAAGGTATATGTAAAGTTCTGACTTCAACTGTATATGCATATTATAGAGAGCCTCACACACAGCTGTATCTTTGTTGAAGGCTTTGTACAGTACATCTTTGTTATAAGAGAGAATGGCAGAGATGGAATCATATTATAATGAAAGGAAACACCAGTGAACAAAGAACAATTAATAAAATGAAAGAAATGAGCAACTTCAAATTTTTAAAAAAAATTCTGCGCTGTCAGTGTATGTGGTTTGGATCACAGGTTGTATTCTCCAAAAGATGAGGCCTGATCTGCTGAGTATTTCCTAAATTTTCTCTTTTGATTCTGAAATGAGCCATCTGATTTTGAATTTGTTTATTGCTGGTAATGGGCCCAGAGGTCAAGAATTCATTTCCTTATGACATAATTTGAGTCGAATTCTTGCTGTGTAAACTAATTTAGTAAGTATCAAGAAAATTTGTTTGCATGGGACCATCACAATTGCAATCAATTATAAGATATGCTTCCCAAAAAGAACACCAGGGTTGGAGTCTAACCTATTTCTACTTTTCCTAGCGCAAATGCACTGTCATAGCTGCGACCCACAGCTATCTGTGTGCTTAGAAAATCATCTTTCACAATCACAAAGAAAAAGCAACAGAGTCTTCTTGCAAATATCTGTGTTCCTTTCTATGTCTATGAATGATTACGATAAAATGATATTGATGTGATAGGCCGTTTTTTCCATTTCAAGTTCTGCATTTGAGATCAGTATTGGATACAACACTGGTCATTGGACGCACATTGTTTTTATTAGTTTTTTTATATCTATCTACTGAAAATTTGTTGTACTGATCAATACTAGGAATGGAATAGTTTTCTTAACCAGTGCCAAGATCCCAAAGTCTCTCATCATAAACTTTAAAGCCAAAGAAGCATATAGTTTCCTTTACTCTTTATCAACAAATCTTACTCCCATTTACATCAACCTGAATTTCCATCTCAATGCACCCAAGCAGCTTTCCTTACTCTTGATGAATCACATACAATTTTTTTTTATTGTGGAATACATCCAATGTGATCTGGGTTCAGACTCTTTCATGCAATTGCACATAACAGTACAGACAAGGGGATTGCACCTCATTGGTAAAACCCCTGACTTATGCTTTCTAAAAGAAATGTATGCCCTTGAAGCACTAATACTATTATTAACATCTTGCAAAATTAAAATGGAATTTGATGGTCATTGTTCATACAAGTAGCTATATTTTCATCACTAGAAGAAAATGAAAAACTAATTTTTCACAAATTATACCGCCAGTTCTTAGTATTACATAATTTAAAGTTACAAATGTCAGCATAAGGCATAAGGCATGAGATCTCCTGTTTGGACATCTGTATCTAACTAAACATTAGCATTTTTCAAAGCCACAAAATTCCCAACAAGCAAATGAAGATCATATGCTAAATTTGCTTAAAAGTAATGATGTAAAATATTGTTTGACCATATCATGGAGTAGAAAGATGAAAAAAAATGAACCCTCCCAAAGCTGTGCAGCAGAATACCAATCTTTTAAAAACGGAACATTCTGTAACAGCATTATACGAGGCAATTAAATGCCATTAGCCATAATTACTAGGTGTGCGGATTCATGTCTGCTGCTAATAAAATACCCCCACAGAGACTGAGTGACAGCTTTTAACTCCTACAAAAGCGAGCACTGTAATGCATAAGCAATAAAGCATAAAAAAGACAAGTTTAGACTAAGTGAGCATGCAGTAGTGGTCAGGCTCAGAAGGTGTTTGTTGTTTGCCTTTGCTTGGTTTTCCATTAATTTTTTTTCATCTTAAAGCCAAAAACATTTTGGGTTTTGACAATGAAAAGGAAGGCCATTCAGTCAACAGCATAATCACCAGATGTTTTTACTATTTCCCTTTTGAAAGTAGTGTAATCTTAACATCAAATACAATCTATTGTAAACATTACCTTCTCTCCTTACGAAGGAGAGCTTTACACAACCTGATATTTCAGGCCTTTATTGCATCCATATAACATTTACAGCACAGAATCAGGCCATCTCAGCCCTTCTACTCCATGCCAAACGCTTACTCTCACCTAGCCCCACCGACCTGCACTCAGCCGATAACCCTCCATTCCTTTCCTGTCCATACACCTATCCAATTTTACTTAAATTACAATATCGAACCTGCTTCTGCCACTTCTACTGGAAGCTCGTTCCACACAGCTACCACACTCTGTGTAAAGAAGTTCCCCCTTACCCCTAAACTCTTGCCCCCTAACTCTCAATTCATGTTCTGTTGTTTGAATCTCCCCTACTCTCAATGGAAAAAGCCTATCCACGTCAACTCTATCTATCCCCTTCATAATTTTAAATACCTCTATCAAGGCCTCCTTAAACCTACTACGCTCCAAAGAATAAAGACCTAACTTGTTCATCATTTCTCTGTAACTTAGGTACTGAAACCCAGGTAACATTCTAGTAAATCTTCTCTGTACTCTCTCTATTTTGTTGACATCTTTCCTATAATTCGGTGACCAGAACCGTGCACAATACTCCAAATTTGGCCTTACCAATGCATTGTACAATTTTAACATTACATCCCAACTCCTATACTCAATGCTCTGATTTATAAAGGCCAGCATACCAAAAGCTTTCTTCACCACCCTATCCACATGAAATCCCACCTTCAGGGAACTGTGCACCATTATTCCTAGATCACTCTGTTCTACTGAATTCTTCAATGCCCTACCATTTACCATGTATGTCCTATTTTGATTATTCCTACCAAAATATAGCACCTCACACTTCTCAGCATTAAACTCCATCTGCCATCTTTCAGCTCACTCTTCTAACTGGCCTAAATCTCTCTGCAAGCTTTGAAAATCTACTTCATTATCCACAACACCACCTATCTTAGTATTATTTGCATACTTACTAATCCAATTTACCACCCCATCATCTAGATCATTAATAGAACCACAGAACACTACGGCACAGTACAGGTCCTTCAGGCCTCCATTTTGTGCTGACCCATATAATCCTTAAAAGAAGGTACTAAACCCACACTACCCCATAACCCTCCATTTTTCTTTCATCCATGTGCCTGTCCAAGAGGCTCTTAAATACCTCTAATGTTTTAGCCTCCACCACCATCCCTGACAAGTCATTCCAGGCACTCACAACCCTCTGTGTAAAAAACTTACCCCTGATGTCTCCCCTAAACTTCCCTCCCTTAATTTTGTACATATGCCCTCTGGTGTTTGCTATTGGTGCCCTGGGAAACAGGTACTGACTATCCACCCTATCTATGCCTCTCATAATCTTGTAGACATCTATCAAGTCCCCTCTCATTCTTCTATGCTCCAAAGAGAAAAGTCCCAGCTCTGTTAACCTTGCTTCATATGACTTGTTCTCCAAACCAGGCAACATCCTGGTAAATCTCCTCTGCACCCTCTCCATAGCTTCCACATCCTTCCTATAATGAGGTGACCAGAATTGAACACAATAGTGCGGTCTCACCAGAGATTTGTAGAGTTGCAACATGACCTCTCTACTCTTGAACTCAATCCCCCTGTTAATGAAGCCTAGCAACCCATAAGCCTTCTTAACTACCCTATCAACCTGTGCAGCGACCTTGAGGGACATATGGATTTGAACTCCAAGGACCCTTTGTTCATCGACACTCTTAAGTAACTGACCATTAATCCTGTACTCAGTCTTCTGGTTTGTCCTTCCAAAATGCATCACCTCACACTTGTCTGGATTGAACTCCATCTCCACTTACAGCTCCAGCCACAACTCCTCCAATCTTCGTGTCATCCGCAAACTTACTCACCCATCCTTCTGCTTCTACATCCAGGTCATTTATAAAAATCACAAATAGCAGGGGTCCCAGGACAGATCCCTGCAGCACTCCACTAGTCACCGACCTCCAGACAGAATACTTTCCTTCCACAATTACACTTTGCTTTCTTCCTTTAAGCCAATTTTTTATCTAAACAGCCAAGGTGCCACTTATCCCATGCCTCATGACTTTCTGGATGAGTCTCTCATGAGGGACCTTGACAAATGCTTTGCTGAAGTCCATGTAGACCACATTCATTGCCCTACTCTCATCAATTTCTTTTGTTATCTCTTCAAAAAACTCTATCAGGCTCGTGAGGCACGATCTTCCCTTCACAAAGCCATGTTGAATATCCATGAGTAGACTGTACTTCTCCAAATGCTCATAGATCCTATCCTTAAGAATCCTTTCCAGTTGTTTGCATACCACTGACGTAAGACTCACCAGTCTATAGTTCCCAGGTTTCTCCCTATTACCTTTTTTAAAGAAGGGAACTACATTTGCCATTCTCCAGTCCTCCGGCACTTCCCCTGCAGCCAAAGAGGATTCAAAGATCATAGCTAATGCTCCTGCAATCTCTTCTCTCAATTCCCATAACAACCTGGGGTGTATTATATCCAGCCCTGGGGATTTATCAATCTTAATGTTTTTAAGAAGATTCAGCACTTCTTCTTCCTTAATCTCCACATTGTCCAGCACACAGGCCCACTCTACTTTGACCTCATCCTGATCAAGATCCTTTTCACTTATAAATACTGATGCAAAGTATTCATTTAGGACCTCCCCAACCTCCTCCGCCTCCAGGCACATGTTGCCTTCTTTATTCTTTAGCGGTCCCACCTTCGTTCTCGTCATCCTCCTATTCTTCACATAGGCATAGAACGCTTTAGGGTTCTCCTTAACCCTACATGCCAAGGCCTTCTCATGCCCCCTTCGAGCTCTCCTAAATACTTTCTTTAGCTCCTTCCTGGCTACCCCATATTTCTTATAAGCCCCTCCTACTTCCTGCTTCTTATATCGAACATATGCTTCCTTTTTCCTCTTGACAAGTTGCCTCACATGTTTCGGCAGCCACGGCTCCCTTTTCCTACCATTTTTTCCTTGCCTCAGTGGGACAAACCTATCCTGAACCAAGGTCAAGTGGTCCCTAAACTTCTACATTATTTCTGTGCTTTCCCCTTTGAACATCTGTTTCCAATTTACTCTCGCTAGTTCCTGCCTCATCCCTTCAAAGTTAGCCCTTCCCCAGTTAAGCACTTTACCATTTTGTCTGATTTTATCCCTTTCCATAGCTATGCTGAAGCTAAGGGAGTTGTGGTCACTCTCACCAAAATGCTCCCCCCACCAAGAGGTCTGTCACCTGACCAGGTTCATTACCCAGAACTAGATCCAGTATAGCCTCTCCTCTCATCGGCCAGTCCACATATTGTGTCAGGAATCCTTCCTGAACACAATTCACAAATTCAGCCCCATCTGTCCCCCTTGCACTCAGGAGGTGCCAGTCAATATGAGGGAAGTTGAAATCACCTATAACTACTACCCTGTATTTCCTGCACCATTCTAAAATCTGCCTGCTTATCTGCTCCTCGGTGTCCCGAGGGCTATTTGGGGGCCTTTTGACTACTCCCAGCACAGTGATTGATCCCTTCTTATTTCTGACTTCCACCCAGACTGACTCCGTGGACACTCCTTCTGCAGCGTCCTCCCTTTCTATAGCCGTGATACTATCCCTGACCAGCAATGCCGCTCCCCCTCCTTTTCTACCCCCGATCCTATTCCTTTTAAAACACCTGAACTCTGGGACCTGCATCATCCAATCCTGCCCTTCCTCCAACCAAGTTTCAGTAACGGCCACAACATCGTAGTTCCACGTACTAATCCATGCTCTAAGTTTATCCTCCTTGTTCCTAATACTCCAAGCATTGAAATAGACACATTTCAACCCCTTTAACTGGCTACAATTATGTTCTGTCCCCTGCCTGTCCTTCCTCATCAACTCAGAATTCTTAGCATCATGCCCTTGTCCTTCTACCTTAATCCCTGCACTCACATTCTGATTCCCACCCCCTTGCCAAACTAGTTTAAACCCTCCCCAACAGCTCTATCAAACCTGCCTGCCAGGATATTGGTCCCCCTGGGATTCAAGTGCAACCTGTTCTTTTTGTACAGGTCACACCTACCCCAGAAGAGGTCCCAATGATCCAGAAATCTGAATCCCTGCCCCCTGTTCCAATCCATCAACCACTCATTTATCCTCCACCTCATTCTATTCCTATTCTCACTGTCGCGTGGCACAGGCAGTAGTCCTGAGATTACTACCTTTGAGGTCCTGCTTTCTTCCTTCTTAACTTCCAACTTCCTTCCCAACTCCTTATATTCTTCTTTCAGGACCTCTTCCCTTTTCCTACCTATGTCATTGGTACCAATATGTATCACGACCTCTGGCTGTTCTCCCTCCCACCACAGGACATCTTGGACGCGATCAGAAACATCCTGGACTCTGGCACTTGGGAGGCAAACTACCATCCGAGTTTCTTTCCTGCGTCTACAGAATCATCTGTCTGAACCCCTGATTATAGAGTCCCCTATCACTACTGCCTTCCACTTCCTTTCCCTATCCTTCTGAGCCATGGGGCCAGACTCTGTTGCTTCCCCCAGGTAGGCTGTCCCGCCCCCCCCCCCCAACAGTACTCAAACAGGAGTACTTATTGTCAAGGGGTACAACCACAGGGGTATTCTCTAGTACCTGACTCTTCCCCTTCCCTCTCCTGACTGTGACACATTTCTCTGTCTCCTGTGGCCCCGGAGTGACCACCTGTCTGTAACTCCTCTCTATCACCTCCTCACTCTCCCTGACCAGATGAAGGTCATCGAGCTGCAGCTCCTGTTCCCTTAGGAGTTGCATCTCGATGCACCGGGTGCAGATGTGGCCGTCCAGGACCTCCCACATCTGACATTGACCACAGAAAACTGGCCTCACACACATACTACCTCCTTTTGCAATCAACAACTGCTTCACCTCGTCCCGTTACCGCCAAAGCCCGTTCAGCCAAAGCCCTTTCACTCTGCTGCCAGCTCTGAACGCTGCCCACTGGATATGGCTGCCTTCTTTTTAAGCTGTTTGTGCTCAACTGGCTGACGTCACATGCCTGTGCAGTCTGGCCTCTCTTTTCCGCCAAGAACTCAAAATGTCTTCCCGCTGGAAATCCCTTAGGTGCTCTCCTGCTGCCTTCTTGTTCCGAATCTCTTCCTGTTCTGAATCAAACAACATTGGACCCAGTACAGATCCCTGAGGCACACCACTAGTCACCGGCCACCAACCACTACTCTCTGGCATCTCCCATCCAGCCACTGTTGAATCCATTTTACGACTTCAATATTAACACCTAAAGAGTGAACCTTCCTAACTAACCTTCCGTGTGGAACCTTGTCAAAGGCCTTACTGAAGTCCATACAGACAACATCCACTGCTTTACCCTTGTCAACTTTCCTAGTAACCTCTTCAAAAAATTCAATAAGATTTGTCAAACATGACCTTCCACGCACAAATCCATGTTGACTGTTCCTAATCAGACCCTGTCTATACAGATAATTATATATACCATCTCTAAGAATACTTTCCATTAATTTACCCACCACTGACATCAAACTGACAGGCCTATAATTGCTAGGTTTACTCTTAGAACCCCTTTTAAACAACGGAACAACATGAGCAATACGCCAATCCTCCGGCACCATCCCCGTTTCTAATGACATTTGAAATATTTCTGTCAGAACCCCTGCTATTTTTACACTAACTTCCCTCAAGGTCCTAGGGAATATCCTGTCAGGACCCAGAGATTTATCCACTTTTAAATTCCTTAAAAGCGCCAGCACTTCCTCTTCTTTAATTGTCATAGTTTCTATAACTTACATACTTGTTTTGTTTACACAATTCAATATTCTTCTCCTTAGTGAATACCGAAGAAAAGAAATCCAGTTGTCATCTTTTTAGTTACTTGCCGATAAGCGATGTTTTATTTTTATATCTCTGCTGTGGGCTCTAGGAGATATTGCTACATACACCCAGAGGCCACTTTATTAGGTACAGTTATACACCTGCTTGTTAATTCAAATATCTCATCAGCCAATCAAGTGGCAGCAACTCAATGCATTAAAACATGCAGACATGGTCAAGAGGTTTAGTTGTTGTTCAGACCAAGCATCAGAATAGGGAAGTGATCTATGTGATTTTGACCATGGAATAATTGTTGGTACCATATGGGATAGTTTGAGTATCTCAGAAACTGCTGATCTCCTAGGATTTTCACACACAACAGTCTCCAAAGTTTACACAAAATGGTGCAAAAAACAAAAGCATCTATTGAGCGGCAGTTCTGTGGGTGAAAATGCCCTGTTAATGACAGAGGTCAAAGGAGAATGGCCAGACTGGTCCAAGTTGACAAGAAGGTAACTCAAATGACCACATGTTACATCAGTGGTGTGGAGAAGAGCATCTCTGAATGCACAACACATTGAACCTTGAAGTGGAGGGACGACAGCAACAGAAGGCCAAGAACATATACTCAGTAGCTACTTTATTAGGTACAGGAGGTAAACTGTGGGCATGCTACATTGGTGCTGGAAGCATGGCAACATTTGTGAACTGCGTCCAGGACCCTATGTTGGTTGTTGATGCATATTTCATTGTATGTTTCAATATACCTATGACAAATAAAATTAATCTTTATCTAAAGTTCAACACAAAAAATGTAAAGGGATGTTTTCAAGAGAGAAGAGACAATTGAGAATGAATGGCAGAGCTCCGAAGGGGATGTGCAGCAGATCAGACAACAAGGAAAGAAACAAAGAACTAGAAAAAGTGTGTCTTTGCAGAGATGAACAGGTTTGCAATTTACTGCAGATACAATTCTTATTAGTCCATGCCTTCTGGCGTTTTATGATACATTTACACAATTCCCTTGTTCTGATCTCAGGGGATAAGCCATGAAAGAAACCTATACAAATCCCATCTGCCTACAGGCACCAAATTAAAGGCTTCACATCAAAAGAAGATTTAACAGTTGGAGCTTGCTGTTTGAACTGGAAGAAAAGCAGATTTGAAATGGAGTCTTGTCATAACAGAGGAAGATGATGAAGGATTAATTTAGTAATCACACTTCATCAAATATTTTGATTCTTCCTATCATAACTGCATTTGAATAACATTTTAAAATTAGTTTCTTCAGTTCAGCATTCGAAGTTGCAATGAACAGGTTCAACAATATTGTAACACAAGACATTTTGCAGATGCTAGAAACCTTGAGCAACAAACACTAACTGCTGGAGGAATTCATCAAGTCAGGCAGCATCTATGTAGGGAAATAAATTGTCGACATTCCAAGCTGAGACTCTTCATCAGCCTTATGTGGCTGAGTTCCTCCAGCATTTTGTGTGTGGTGTTCATCAGTATGGTGGAGGGCAGCTTACCTTTGTGTGTACTGTACAGAGCAGCAAAAGTCACTACAAAGAATGTGGTAGAATACTTTCCGGCATTGACTAGATGAGGGAATGCTCGCTTGGTGTCACGGTAGCGGCGAAGGCACTGGGTGAAACGCACCCATGCAGGCAGACACTGGATGATAGCTCTTACTCCATAGGAGTAGCTGTTGCATGTATAATCACCTGCAATAAGTAGAAGGGAATGAAAGTGAGTAACTGTCAAAGGACAGTTTGTAAGTCTTCCATTTTCACTTGTGTTTAGACCAAACAACAAAACAACAGCACTATATAGTCAGTAGACACTTTATTAAGTACTCCTGTTAATGCAAATATCTAGTCAGCCAATCATGTGGCAGCAAGTCAATGCTTAAAAATATGCATACTCAAGAGGTTCAGTTATTGTCCTGACAAAAAACATCAGAATGAGGAAGAAATATGAGCTAAGGGACTTTGATTGTGGAATGATTGTTAGTGTCTGATGGGGTGGTCTAAGTATCTCAGCAACTGCTGATCTCCTGGGATTTTCATGCACAACAAAATCTGGAGTTTACAGAAAATGGTGCGAGAAACAAAAAAAAAACATCCAGTGAGCAGCAGTTCTGTGGATGAAAATGCCTCGTTAATGAAGACACACACGAAATGTTGAAGGAACTGAGCAGGTTAGGCAGCATCGATGGAAGCGAATTAAAAGTCGATGTTTCAGGCCGACACCCTTCTTTAGAACTGAGAAGGAAGGGGGAAAACTCTGGAATAAAAAGATGCGGGGAGGGGAAGGAGGCTACCAGAATAAAAAAAGAGAGGGGGGAGGGCCTCAGTCTGAAACATCAACTGTTTATTCATTTCCATTGATGCTGCTGAACTGCTGAGTTCCTCCAGCATTATGAGTGTGTTGCTTTAGATTTTTAGCAGATGCAGATTTTCTTGTGTTGTTAATAAAAAAGGTCAGAGGAGAATGGCCAGACTGGTTCAAACAGATAGGAAGGTGTCAGTAACTCAAATAGCCATGTATTACAACAGTGGTGTGCAGAAAAGCATCTCTGAAAGTACAACATGTCAAAACTTGAAGTGGATGGGCTATAGCAGCAGATCCACATTAGGTTCCACTCCTGTGGCCACCTTATTAGGTACATTCCTGTATCTAATAAAGTGGTCACTGAGTGCACTGTATTTCCAGATTAAACAAAATCATTTAAAATCTACAATGACAACTTCTATCCTAAGGAGGTTTACAGCTGCAGTATCACAATGCCATACTCAAGATATATCTGAAATTCATTTATAAACAATGACTTTGTTGGTTCTTATATACTGGTAGATACTTTATTGAAATAGAATAGTTATCTCAATTGGAGAAGGATCTCAAAGCATCTTTTGTATCAATGATGGATGGTATTAAAGTTTAAAGGAGTAATGATAAATTTCCAACTGGAAGTGCTTCGGCTATAATAGGAAACACAAGGGGCAGCCTGAAAACTACATAAAAGAAACAAATGATGACATCCTTAACTGAAAAGTTGAAGGGGGATAGAACATTATAATTACCGTTTCATATAGCAAGATACGGTTTCATAGATATTCACAGCCTTCTAGCACCTTGACCTAGTAGTACATATTCTCCCTCTGAGCTCTGCTTAATGAATATCACAGCATTAAGACTTGAAAGTGCAATTGTATATAAAATTGCAGTCTATGAGTTTATAAAGAATATACAAAGTGGATGCTACTTCAACCAAAATGGCCCTGTCCAACAAAACATGAATTTAGTTTAAACTAGAATCGCTGACGGGGTGGAAACAGAACTGAAGAGCCTCACAAATCGAGAAAGCTTGTAGACAGTGTGAGAGGGTCAATAGACAAGTGATAGAGAAGGATGCGCTCAGCTTGATGGTTTGAGATGTATCTATTTTAATGCAAGAAGTATCATGAACAAAGTGGATGAACTTAGAGTGCTGATCCGTACTTGGAGCTATGATGTTGCATTACTAAGACTTGGATGGTTCAGGTCCAGGAATAGATAATTAGAGTGCCAAGCTTTAGATGTTTCAGAAAGGACAGGGAGGGAGGCAAAAGAGATGGGGGCATGGCACTGCTGATCAGAGCTGGTGTCACGGCTGCAGTAAAGGAGGAAGTCACGGAGGGATTGTCCACTGACTCTCTGTGGGTGAATGTTAGGAACAGGAAGGGTCTTATGAGCCTGATTGAATTTTTTTGGATTTGACTAAATACATTAATGAAGGTACAACAGTAGATGGAGTGTATATGGATTTCAGCAAAGCATTTGATAAGGTACCCTATACAAGGCTGATTAAGTAAGGAGGCAGGGGATCCATGGAGACCTTGCTTTGTGCATCCACAATTGGCATGCCCACAGAAGGCAAAGAGTGGTTGCAGACGGGTCATATTCTGCATGGAGGTCAGTGATCAGTGGTGTACCTCAGGGATCTGTTCTGGAACTCCCCCCCCCCCTTGATTTTTATAAATGACCCGGACAAGGAAGTGGAGGGATGGGTAGGTAAATTTGCTGATGACACAAAGGCTGGGGATGTTGTGGATAGTGTGGAGAGCTGTCAGAGATTACAGTGGGACATTGATAGGAAGCAAAACTGGGCTGAGAAGTGGCAGATGGAGTTCAACCCAGATAAATGTGAGGTGGTTCATTTTGGTCGGTCAAATATGATGGCAGAATATAGTATTAATGGTAAGACTCTTGGCAGTGTGGAGGAATAGAGGGTTCCAAGTCCAAGTCCATAGGACCCTCAAAGCTACTGTGCAGGTTGACAGTGTGGTTAAGAAGGCACATGGTGCATTGGCCTTCATCAATGGTGGGATTGAGGGGATTGAGTTCAAGAGCCGAGAGTTAATGATACAGCTGTATAGGACCCTAGTCAGACCCCACTTGGAGTACTGTACTTAGCTCTGGTCACCTCACTATAGGAAGGATGTGGAAGGTATAGAAAGGATGCAGAGGAGATTTACAGTGATGTTGCCTGGATTGGGGAGCATACCTTACGAAAACGGGTTGAATGAACTTGGCCTTTTCTCCTTGGAGGAATGGGGGATGAGAGGTGACCTAATAGAGGTGTACAAAATTAATGAGAGGCATTGATTGTGTGGATTGTCAGAGGCTTTTTCTCCCCGGGTTGAAATAGCTAACAGAAGAAGGCACAGTTTTAAAGTGCTTGGAAGCAGATACAGAGGAGATGTCAGGGGTATGTTTTTTACGCAGAGAGTAGTGAGTGCATGGAATGGGTTGCCGGCGACTGTGGTGAAGGTGGATAAATAGGATCTTTTAAGAGGCTCCTGGATAGGTACATGGAGCTTAGAAAAATAGAGGGCTATAGGTAACTATAGGTAATTTCTAAAGGAGGCACAAGTTTGGCACAGCATTGTGAGTCAAAGGGCCTGTATTGTACTGTAGGTTTTCTATGTTTCTATAGGAAGCACAGAGCTTGCATTCCAATTTCATAATATAAATGGAATAGCATGGTTAATGTTTATATTTAAAATCAATTTCCAGCATTAATCATAAAATATTATCTTCTAAATTCACTCTGCAATCAAACCTGTAATTTGGTAAAAATTTTCCCTGGTTCTAGAGTCTAAAGTGATTACGTTTAACAGTAAAATAAACAAACCTTGAAATAACTGGGATAATGTCAAGTGCATATCAAAGTACATTTTTATGGGATGAACCAAGTTAAATTTACATTATTTCTTGCTATTCACAATTTTTTTATAGGAAATTAACACATTTATTAGAAGTCATATTGGAATTATTTTATGTGCACTTGCAAAAGCAATTTCGAGTTCCGGAACAAGATTACTTGGAGGAAGGTCAAAAGAAAAGCTGTAGATTCTGGAAATTTGAATAAAGAAAATAAAATGCTGAAAAAAATTTGAGGATTAGGCAGCATCTGTGGAATGTGAAATGAAGACCACCAGTAGACTTCTCTTCTCATTATTTCATTGGGTCTGTTCCCATCATGACACCTTCATTCATTCTTCTCTTTTTCATCAACATTCACCTTCTCATGGCAATTTTCATCCAAAGGGCAGGAAATGCAACACCCACCCTGATACTTTTTCCCTTCCCAATAAAAATCCCTTCCAGGTGAATCACTGATTCATTTAAGATTTACTGATTGCATTTGTTGTTCACAATAGTTCGCAGTGTGGTATCTTCATTCAGATGTGGACTGGCAAACAGTTTTGTGATACTGTAGAGGTGATCTTTAGCTTCTAGCTGCCTGAATCTTAGATCTTCATTCTTTTCCCATTTTGACTTCTCTGTCTGTGGTCTCCTGCACTGTTACAAGAAAGCCCAATCGAGTTTGAAGATCAGCACCTCATCATCCGTCCAAGCATGTTACACCCCTACTAACAATATAACATTCAACAATTTCAGGTGATACGTTAATTCTGTATTTGATTTGGCCAGTCAATTTATTCAAAACTCTGGAAAAATAGTGGCAACACAGGCTCTGAAAAGCCTTCCAAACTCACTGGAAGAATTAGTGAAACAATATCAGTGTCTCACACAAAATAATAGAGGAACTCACCAGGTCAGGCAGCATCTATGGAAAATGCTGTTTAATCTTTTCCATAGATGCTGCCTGACCTGCTGAGTTCCTCCATCATTTTGTGTGTTTTGATTTGTATTTCCAACACCTGCAGACTTTCTCTTGTTTTTACTATCAGTGCCTGCTCCCCAGCACTAAGTTCCTGGTTATTTTCATTCAATTATATTGGACTGACATCAGACTTCTTAAACATGCACTCTTTTCCGAGTTGTGCTATGGGGAGGAGATTATCAGGTGGAAAAGTGGACAGAAAAAAAGATTCAAGGATGTGCTCAAATCCTTCCTTAAGAAATATGACATCTCCAATGACTTCTGGGAATTTCTGGGCCATAATTGTTTAAAGTGCAGGAGAAGAATTTGGAATAAGGCTCTGTATCAGGAGCAGCCAGGAGCCCTGTATACTATAATACTCTCATATCTGCCCGATGGAAGTTCAAGGAGCTGGGTTAGGTACAGTAGACAGTGTTTTAAGCAAAGAGAGGAGGAATGGGCTAAGAATTCTATACTTGAATGCGCGTAGTATCAGAAATAAGACAGATGAGCTTGAAGCTCAGATGAAAATGGGGAACTACGATATTGTTGGGATAACGAAGACATGGCTGCAAGGGGATCAGGCCTGGGAATTGAGTGTACCAGGGTATACGTGCTATCGTAGAGACAGAAATATGGGAAGAGGGGGTGGGGTGGCCCTGTTGGTGAGGAATGAGATTCAGTCCTTAGCAAGAGGTGACTTGGGAACAGGGGAAGTAGAGTCTGTGTGGATTGAGCTGAGGAACAGTAAGGGTAAAAAGACCCTAATGGGTGTTGTGTACAGGCCACCAAACAGTAGCGTGGATATTGGGTACAAGTTGATTAGGGAGTTAACATTGGCATGTGCTAAAGGTAATGCAGTCGTTATGGGAGATTTCAACATGCAGGTGGACTGGGAGAATCAGGTAGGTGCTGGACCCCAGGATAGGGAGTTTGTGGAGTGTCTAAGGGATGTATTTTTGGAACAGCTTGTGCTTGAGCCAACCAGGAACGAGGCTATTTTGGACTTGGTGATGTGTAATGAACAGGAATTGATAAGTGATCTTGAAGTAAAGGAGCCATTAGGAAGTAGTGATCATAACATGATAAGTTTTTATCTACAATTTGAGAGGGAAAGGGGCAGATCAGAGGTGTCAGTGTTGCAATTAAATAAAGGAGACTACGGAGCCATGAGGGATGAGCTGGCCAAAGTTAAATGGGCGGATGCCCTGGCAGGAAAGACAGTGGATCAGCAGTGGCAGATATTCTTGGGCATAATACAAAAGATGCAAATGCAGTTTAATTCCAATGAGAAGGAAGGATTCAAAGAGGGGGAAGGGGCCACAGTGGTTGACAAAGGAAGTCAGAGATAGTATAGCATTAAAGAAAAAGAAGTATGACAGGGCTAAGATGAGTGGGAATACAGATGATTGGGAAAGTTTTAAGGAACAGCAGATCTTAACTAAAAAAGCAATACGGAGAGAAAAAATCAGGTATGAGCTCAGTCTAGCCAGGAATATAAAAGGGGATAGCAAAAGCTTTTGTAGCTATGTGAAGAGAAAGAAGATAGTTGGCCCCTTGAAGAATGAATTGGGAGAAATTGTTATGGGAAACAGGGAAATGGCAACAGAATTTAATGCATACTTTAGATCTGTCTTCACCAGGGAGGACACAAGCAATCTCCCAGATGTATGGATGGGCCAGGGTCATAAGATATCAGAGGAATTGAGACAGATTGACATTAGGAAAGAAACTGTGATGAGTAGACTGGTAGGACTGAAGGCTAATAAATCCCCGGGTCCAGATGGTCTGCATCCGAGGGTTCTAAAAGAGGTGGCTCAGGAAATTGCGAATGCATTGGTAATCATTTTCCAATGTTCCTTAGATTCAGGATCAGTTCCTGAAGATTGGAGAGTGGCTAATGTTATCCCACTTTTCAAGAAGGGAGGGAAGGAGAAAACGGAGAACTATCGCCCTGTTAGCCTAACGTCAGTCGTGGGGAAGATGCTTGAGTCCATTATTAAGGACGAAATAGTGGCACATCTAGATGGCAGAAATAGGATTAGGCCGAGCCAGCATGGATTTACCAAGGGCAAATCATGCTTGACTAATCTGTTGGAGTTTTTTGAGGGTGTAACAAGGATGTTAGACGGGGGTAAGCCAGTAGATGTTGTGTACCTAGATTTTCAGAAGGCATTCGATAAGGTGCCACATAGGAGATTGGTGAGTAAAATCAGAGCTCATGGCATTGGGGGCAGGGTTTCAACATGGATAGAAAACTGGTTGGCAGATAGAAAGCAAAGGGTAGCAGTGAATGGGTGTTTCTCAGACTGGCTGGAGGTGACTAGTGGGGTACCACAGGGCTCTGTATTGGGACCACAGCTCTTTACGATTTATGTCAATGATTTAGATGAGGGCATTGAAAACTATATCAGCAAGTTTGCTGACGATACTAAACTGGGTGGCAGTGTGACATGCGAAGAGGACGTTAGGAGAATACAGGGAGACTTGGATAGGCTGAGTGAGTGGGCAGATACTTGGCAGATGTCATTCAATGTGAATAAATGTGAAGTTATCCACTTTGGAAGCAGGAACAAGAGGGCAGAGTATTGTCTGAATGGTGTCGAGTTAGGTAAGGGAGAAATGCAAAGAGACCTAGGAGTCCTAGTTCACCAGTCAATGAAGGTGAATGAGCAAGTGCAACAGGCAGTGAAGAGGGCAAATGGAATGTTGGCCTTTGTTACAAGGGGAATTGAATACAAGAGCAAGGATGTTCTTTTGCATTTGTACAGGGCCCTGGTGAGACCACACCTGGAATATTGTGTACAGTTTTGGTCTCCAGGTTTAAGGAAGGACATTCTGGCAATTGAGGAAGTGCAGCGTAGATTCACTAGGTTGATTCCTGGGATGGCAGGGCTGTCTTACGCAGAGAGATTGGAGAGATTGGGCTTGTACACGCTGGAATTGAGGAGATTGAGAGGGGATCTGATTGAAACGTTTAAGATAATTAAAGGATTTGATAGGATTGAGACAGGAAATATGTTCCAGATGTTGGGAGAGTCCAGTACCAGAGGGCATGGATTGAGAATAAGAGGTCAGTTATTTAAAACAGAGTTGAGGAAGAGCTTCTTCTCCCAGAGAGTTGTGGAGGTGTGGAATGCACTGCCTCGGAAGACGGTGGAGGCCAATTCTCTGGATGCTTTCAAGAAGGAGCTGGATAGATGTCTGATGGATAGGGGAATCAAGGGATATGGGGACAAGGCAGGGACTGGGTATTGATAGTGAATGATCAGCCATGATCTCAGAATGGCGGTGCAGACTCGAGGGGCCGAATGGTCTACTTCTGCACCTATTGTCTATTGTCTATATCTGCCCCATCAGCTATCTGCTGCCATCTACAGAAGTTGCCATATTGGCCTCATTAGAACCCAGAAAAATGAATGGATGCAAGTCATTCTCCAGCCTGGGGGAACACATACGGTTTTTCTTCAGCTTTCTTATATCATCCTGTTTCCAACACAGAGGGCTGACATAATTGCTTAAGTTATACACATAGTTCAGAGTCACATTATGAATAAGCACACTGAAATTTAACAATTTCACTTTAATTCAATGGTCACAGAAGATATGGATAGCAGTTTTCTTTAAAGCAGATTGGGACATGTTTTGAATCAGACAGGACATATTTTGAAGCAGGGACACTTTTGTGACACTTGAAAGATTTCAGAAAAATAACAAGAGCATACTAATTCATTCCTCATCTCCTGAAGATCAAAAATTTTGGGACAGAATTAATGGCCACTAAGCTATTTGACGGCAACTAAATAGTCATACTTACTGTGTGCACTAAATTGGATATTATTAGTGTATACTATCTGCATATGTTATGAAGTTTATCTTTATATTCACATATTTCCAAGCATGGACCACAAGGTAGTAATCAACAGTTGAAACACTGACAGCTTTCTGACACTCCAGCTAGTTGTACATTCCATACTCGTAAAGAGTTCTCTCAAACCTTATCAGTTGAATTCAACTACCTTGATATATATCACATCTGGAAATGTTATATTATAGCGGTGTGCTACACGCAGCGCTGAAATAACGACACGTAGTCGGTGAGCTGCAGTTGCGAAAAAGGTTTATTCAAACTTCGCGGCCTCGCTTTAAAGTCTTCCTGTTATATGTAGTCACGGTCCCGTCCCGAGCACGGGCTTTTCCCCTTGCTGGTGAAGCAGGCTTGGCGCCCTCTTTGGGACTGGCTTCAATGCTGGCACACACCACTTCGTGAGCCGGTTCGAGTGTGCTGGAAAGTGGGTCGCCACATAACCCCCCCCCCCCCCACAGAACCGGCAATACACCCCCTAATGTCCTCAATCTGGGTCAGACTCTGTTTGGGAGGTCTGTCTCTGTGCTGCGGTGCCTGAATCTTGACCAGCTGCGCCAAGTCCACATGGGCTAGTTTGAGTCGGTCCACTGTGAAAACCTCCTCTTTCCCCCAATGTCCTGCACGAATGTGGACCCGTTGTTTCTGATCACTGTAAAAGGCCTCTCATAGGGCCGCTGTAGAACGAACTTACAGTTTTGCAGGTCTTTGGGTACGCAGGTCGGGTTCTGTCCACGCTGTGAAGTGGGTATGGGGGCCACCGAGCCTCTCACACAGTCCGCCCAGGACTGCTGCGGGTTCTTCCTCTTGCCCCCTTGGGGCTGGTATGAACTCTCCTGGGATGACCAGGGGTGTGCCGTACACCAACTCGGCCAATGAGGTGTGCAGATCCTCTTTGGGCGCTGTGCGGATTCTGAGCAGGACCCAGGGAAGCTCGTCCACCCAGTTAGGCCCATTGAGGCAGGCCATGACAGCTGACTTCAGGTGACGGTGGCAATGCTCCACTAGTCTGTTCGACTGTGGGTGGTAGGCAGTTGTGTGGTGCAGCTGTGTCCCCAAAAGGCTGGCCACAGCTGACCACAGGCTGGAGGTGAACTGGGCGCCTCTGTCGGAGGTAATGTGGGCTGGTACACCAAAGCGAGATACCCAGGTTGCAATCAGTGTTCGGGCGCAAGATTCGGAGGTGGTGTCGGTGAGTGGGACCACCCCTGGCCATCTTGTGAACCAGTCCACGATAGTCAGAAGGTGCCCCGCTCCTCGCAACACTGGCAGGGGGCCCATGATATCCACATGAATGTGGTCGAAATGCCGGCAGGTGGGGTGGAACTGCTGTGGTAGGGCTTAGGTGTGCTGCTGCACCTTGGCTGTTTGGCAGTGCAGGCACGTTTTGGCCCATTCACTGACCTGCTTGCGGAGTCCATGCCAAATGAACCTGTTGGCTACCATCCGGACAGTTGTCCTGATGGAGGGATGCGCTAAGTTGTGAATGGAGTTGAAAAAGCGCTGCCGCCAGGCTGCCGGGACAACGGGACGGGGTTGGCCGGTGATGACGTCACAGTGTATGGTCCTCTCACCTGGGCCTATGGGGAGGTCCTGGAGCTGCAAACCGGAGACTGCAGTTCTGTAATTAGGGATCTCCTCATCTGCCTGCTGCGCCTCCGCCAGCGCTTCATAGTCTACCCCCAGAAGGTGGTGGCCCGGGCAGACGTGCTGTGGAAAGCCAAGAAGAGAGTGGGGCATCCGTCGCACAGATCACCAGGCCACGCTTCCAGCAGCAAACCAGACCGGGCCCGGCCGCAAAGCCCACTAACCCCAGAGGCAGAGGTGAGGAGACCAATGAACAATGGTGCTTCTACCACCAGCGGTGGGGCGCAGAAGCCCGCCACTGTAGCCCGCCCTGCAAGCTCCCGGGAAACACCAGGGCCAGTCGCCGCTGATGGTTACAGTGGCTGGCCATCGGGATAGCCTCCTGTATGTCTGGGACAGCAGGGCTTTGAATTCTGTGTATTTCCCGTCCTCCGGGGGCGACTGTATGAACTCCTCAACCTGGGTGGCTGACTCCTGGTCGAGGGAGCTCACCACATAGTAGTAACGTGTGGCATCTGAGATTATCTACTGAATGTGGAATTGGGCTTCTGCTTGCTGGAACCATAGGTGAGGTCGCAGCGTCCAGAAGCTTAGCAGTTTTAACTGCGGTGTCGTTCACCTCTGGTCCAAATATCATCTGGGTCATCAGGGTCACCAATTGTAGCGGTGTGTTACATGCAGTGCTGAAATAACGACGCGTAGTTGGTAAGCTGCAGTTGCAAAAAAGGTTTATTCAAACTTTGCGGCCTCGCTTTACAGCTTTCCTGTTCCTGCCCTCCCCGGGCGGGAATACAGTAGGGGGCATATATTCACAGTCCCATCCCGCGTGCGGGCTTTTTCCCTTGCTGGTGAAGCAGGCTTGGCGCCCTCTTTGTGAGCTGGTTCAAGTGCTCTGGGAAGTGGGTCACCACAATATGGTTTTATCAGTCATAGAGTTGTACAGCAAAGAAACAGGCCTTTCAACACTGTGTCTAGGCGAACCATAATGCCTATCTGTACTAATCTACTTGCCTTCATGAACTCCATACCTCTTTATGCTCTGCTCATTTAAGTTGCTGTCCAGATGTTGTTTATTATATAATCACCATTCCTGCCACCACCAGTACTTTGGTAGTTCATTCCTGATACATTACTCTTTAAATGAATAATTTATCCCTCAGTTCCCATTTAAACCTCCTCCCTCTTACCTTAAACATATACCTTCTGGTTTTAGACTACCTACCATGGGAAACAGATCTTAGCTATGTATCCTATTTATGACTTTGTAGGACTCCTTGATTTCATTAGGCAGGATTCACACAGACTGTTAAAGGTTAAGTTTGCCATGTATGTGTTATGTTGTGAGGGGGCGGGGAAAAGTATATACGTCGCCATTTGATTGCAGTTTGAATAAAGTGTACGTTAGAAGAAATGACACTTGCGTCAATTTTTGTTGACACTTCTACACTGGTGACCCTGATGCTCCTCTGAACGATTCAGGTGTGATTTCCCTCAATTTACAATCATGGCTGCAAATGCCGTTGCTCTCAAGCTCCCTGAATTCTGTCAAGAACATGCTGCAGTTTGGTTTGCTCAGGCAGAGTCCCAGTTCGCAGTGTGGGAAATCTTACAAAACGACTCAAAATATTACTATGTCATCACAGCATTAGACAGCTCTACGCCAACCAGGGTGATGAGTGCCCTACAGCACCCCCGGAAGTTGGCAGGTATGAGAGTCTTGAACAACTGCTTCGAGAGACTTTTGAATTTTCCAAGCCTGAGTGCACTTGTCGGCTCCTCTCACTGCCCGGCTTAAGCGACTTCAAGCTGTCGGAGTTGATGGACCACATGTTGACCCTCAATGGCAGACATCAGCCCTGTTTCATCTTCAGAGAGCCAGGGGAGGTGCAGTCGGCTCTGATGGCTCTCCCCTCAGACCTCCAGCCTCTAGCGAGAGAGGCTGACAAGGTGTTTTCTGTCACCAAGCCTATATGATCATATAGCTGGATGACTTTCCTGCCTCACTGCCAGCTAAACATGAGACAATCGCCATGGCTCAATGACAGTCTCCTACCCTGTGTTTCTACCACATGAAGCTTGGGCCAAGAGCTAAGAATTGCTGCCCATCCTGTGGGTTCAAGGAGTCGGGAAACGGAATGGCCAGCATCCGTATCTGCAGGTCAGGCAGTTTGTTGTTTGTTATAGACTCTGCTTCTGGGCACAATTTCCTCCGTGACACAGGCACTCAGGTGAGCATCTTGCCTGTATCTACATTGGACATATGAACTGGGGAATATGGACCTTCTCTTAAGGTTGCAAATGGCAGCACCATCTGTACTCTTGATAAGTGTGAGATGGTGTTGTGCTTTGGAGGGCAGAAGTTCTGCTTGAAATTTGTGCTGGTAGTGGTGTCTACGTTTCTGCTGGGGGCCGACTTCCTCTGCACCAACAGCCTTCTTGTTGATGTCCAGAACCAGCACCGCGTCAATACAGAGAATTTCTACTCCCCCTGCAGCACACTCAGCGCCGCTGACACTTCAAAGTTGTCCAGCGCCCTTTACGCCTCTGACGACTTCCTCCGCCTCTTTGCTGAGTTCCTGGATCTGACTGAGCCCACCTTCTCCACCCCCACTGCTAAACATAGAGTGCAGCACCACATCCACACCACCAGTCTGACTGTTCACATCTGCACCAGGTGCCTTGATTTGGAGAAGCTAACTGTCGCCAAGGCTGAGTTTGATGCTGCAGAGCGCCTTGACATCATCAGGTGGTCCAGCAGTCCATCATGGGCTTCTGCTCCATGTCATATGAAAACCGGGGGGGGAATGGGCAGCATCAATGCGGCGATTAGCATCACCTCAACGATGCCACAGCCCATGAACTATACCCGATCCCACACTTCCATGATTTCTCTGCCCGCATGGCAGGAAAAGGTATTTTCTCGAAGGTGGACCTCATTCACAGTTATCATCAGGTCCCTGTCTGCCCAAGTCACATTCCTAAAACCGCTGTTATTACACCGTTTGGTTTGTTTGAGTTCCTTTGAATGCCATTCGGGTTGAAGAACTTGGCCGAGACCTTTCAGCCCCTCATGGACAGTGTTCTCAGGGATTTGTCATTCCTGTTTGTTTACCCGGTGACAATTTGGTAGCCAGCTCTCCAGCGACGAACATCTCTTACACTTGAGAACCCTTTTCAAAGGCCTTAGTCTTATCATGCCTTTTCAAAGGCATGGTCTTATCGTCAATCTCGCAAATTGCCAGTTTGGACTGTCTGTGGTTGATTTCCTTAGTTCCCAAGTCAGCTAAAGTTGAAGCTGTTAAGCGCTTCCCTCGGCCAGACACTATTAAGACCCTGCTGGAGTTTCTGGGCATGGTAATCTTTTATCACCACTTTGTCCCCAAAGCGGCTCTTAAAGGCAAAGCACCAAGCATGTCGTGGACTGGACAGAGGAAAGGTCCAAGGCATTCTCGGACACTAAGCAGGCATTATCAAATGCAACACTGCTGATGTACCCCTCCCAGACATGCTGATCGTTCTCAGCATGGACGTGTCGGATTGCACGGTCAGTGCGATATATGAGCAGTTGGTCAACGGCGTTGGGCAGCCTCTTGTATTCTTTAGTCATCAGTGTTGCCCCTGCAAGTGCAAGTACAGCACGTTCGACTGAAAGCTTCTCAGCCTGTACTTGGCAGAGTGGTATTTTTATTTTCTCCCAGGGGGCCATTTATTTACCGCTTTCGTGGATCATAAGATTGCAACAATCTTCAGTTAGAAGTGTCAAGTAGCTGATCCAGCTCGGCCTCCTCCAGAAGTTCCCAGCACCCCAGATGTCAGTATGTAGCCAATCCAATTCACTCCATGTGATATCAAGAAATAGCTGAAAGCACTGGATACTGTGAAGGCTATGGGCCCCAACAAAATAGTCTTGAAGACTTGTACTCCAGAACTTGCCACGCCACTAGCCAAGCTGTTCCAGTACAGCTACAACACCGGCATCTACCTGGCAATGTGGAAAACAGCTGCTTGATGATGTGGTTTGAGCTGTAACACACAGCTCAAACCACATCATCAAGTTCGCCGATGACACGACCATGGTGGGCCTCATCAGCAAGAACGACGAGTCATCTTACAGAGAGGAGTTGCAGCAGCTAATGGACTGGTGCAGAGCCAACAACCTGTCTCTGAATGTGAACAAAACAAAAGAGATGGTTGTTGACTTCAGGAGGGCACGGAGCAACCACTCTCCGTTGAACATCAATGGCTCCTCGGTAGAGATCATTAATAGCACCAAATTTCTTGGTGTTCACCTGACGGAGAATCTCACCTGGTCCCTCAACACCAGCTCCATAGCCAAGAAAGCCTAGCAACGTCTGTACTTTCTGCGAAGGCTGAGGAAAGTCCATCTCCCACCCCCCATCCTCACCACATTCTACAGAGGATTTATTGAGAGCATCCTGAGTAGCTGCATCACTGCCCGGTTCGGGAATTGCACCGTCTCGGATCGCAAGACCCTGTAGCAGATAGTGAGGTCAGCTGAGAAGATCATCGAGGTCTCTCTTTCAGCCATTACAGACATTTACACCACATGCTGCATCTGCAAAGCAAGCAGCATTATGAAAGACCCCACACACCCCTCATACTCTTCTCCCTTCTGCCATCTGGGAAAAGGCACCGAAGCATTCGGGCTCTCATGACCAGACTACATAGCAGTTTCTTCTCCCAAGCCATCAGACTCCTCAATACCCAGAGTCTGGACTGACAGCAACTTACTGCCCTCTGCTGTGCTTATTGTCTTGTTTATGATTTATTGTAAGGCCTGCACTGTTTTGTGCACTTTATGCAGTGCTGGGTAGGTCTGTAGTTTTTGTGTTGTTTCATGTAGCACCATGGTCCTGAAAAACATTGTCTTGTTTTTACTGTGTACTGTACCAGCAGTTATGGTTGAAATTACAATAAAAAGTGACTTGACTTGACTTGAAAATTGTCCTGTACTCAAGAAACAGGACAAGTCCAACCCACCAATTACCACATCAGCCTACTCTCAATTATCAGCAAAATAATGGAAGAGGTCATCAACAGTGCTATCATGCAGCACCTGTTTGACAATAACTGGCTTACAGATGTCCAGTTTGGGTTCCATCAAGGCCACATTACCTCCTTGGTCCAAACAAGGACCAAAGAACTAAATACCAGAGGTGAGGTGAGAGGAGAGTGATAGTTCTCGATATCGAGGCAGCATTTGACCAAGTATGGCATTAAGGTGCCCCAGCTGAAATGGAGTCAATGAGAATTAGAGGGAAGAAGTGGCGATGTTCACAGATGACTGCACAATTCATGTCCCCTCAGATAGTGAAGCAGTTCATAGCCAAATGCAGCATGACCTGGACAATATCCAGGCTTGGGCTGGCAAGTAACATTCGAGCCTTGCAAGTGCCAGGCAATGACCATCTCCAACAATGACCATCTCAAACCATTGTCCCTTGACATTCAGTGGGATCACCATCACTGAATCCCTTACTATCAACATCTTGAGGCTTACTGTTAATAGGAAACTGAAGTGCTCCAGCCATATAAACACCATGGTTACCAGAGCAGGTCAAAGGCTAGGAATGCTGTGGCGTGCAATTCACCTACTGACTCCCCAAAGCCTGTCCACCATCTACAAGGCTCAGGTCATGAGTGTAATAGAATACTCACTCATCTGGTACCTCTTCCACAAGCATCCAATCCCTCCACCATCGACGAACAGTTGCAGCAGTGTGTAGTATCTACAAGATGCACAGCAACCACACACCGAAAGTTCCTAAGGCAGCACCTTCCAGACCCACAACCACTACCATCTAGAAGGACTATAACAGCAGATACCTGGGAACACCACCACTTTGAAATCACCTTCAAAGTCACTCACCATCCCAACTTGGAAACAGGGTCCTTCATTGTCGCTGGGTCAAAATCATGGAATTCCCTCCTTAACAACACTATGGGTGTACCTACAACTCAGGGACTACAGCAGTTCAAGAAGGCAGCTCATTACCACCTTCTCAAGGCAACAAAGGATTGGCAATAAATGCTGGTTTAGCTGGCAATGACCACATCCTGTAAATCAATAAATAAAAAGCCCCTATAATTCACCACGGCTAAGATTTCTGAACCTTGGTTTGCTTGACAGCAGTGCCATCTTTCCTTGATTTCAGAGTTCAACATGGACATCCGGCATATCACAGGGAAGCGTAACATAGTGCTAACTGCCTTTCCCAGTCCTTCACTGGTGCTGTCCATTTGTGCATGGCCTACACTCAGATGGCGGCAGGCCAGGTTCTGGACACAATTATGCAGATACTGCGTTCGGCAAACACCAAGGTTGAAATTGGTGGATGTTGCATTTGGTGATAGTGGTGTTTCACTACTGACAGCGATGCATTTTTGATGGCTTTCTCACCCAGGCCGTAGGGCATCACAGAAACTGATGTCAGAAAAGTTTCTGTGGCATGGGCTTAAGAAGGACGTCAGGGACTGGGCTAGTGCTTGTTAGGCATGTGAAGCATGAAGGTCCAAAGCTCCTTGAACTCTTTTCGAGGTGCCTGACCGGTGTTTCGACCATGTGAATGTGGATTTGCTTGGCCTGTTGCCCTGAACCACTGGTTTACTTGCCACCTCACCGTTGTTAATAGGACCACATGTTGGCCAGAGGCAGTGCCACTGTCGTCCATTCCAGCCGCAGAGGGGGCACGAGTGTTCATTGGCTCGTGGATTACTTGGTTTGGCCGCCTGTTGGATATTTCTTCAGACTGAAGGACTCAGTTTACATCCGAGCTTTGGTGTGTGGTTGCACATGATCTAGGGGTCAAACTGCTCCAGACCACAGCTATCACTCTCAGGCAAACAGTCTGTGTGAGTAGTTCAACTGTTCAATGAATGCTGTTCTCCGTGTAGCCTCAGTGACAGTTGTTGGGTGGACAGACTGCTGTGGGTCATGTTGGGCCTGAGGACTAAGGCAGACTATCAGTCCCCTTCTGCAAAGCTCATTTCTGGGCAACCCCTGCAGGTGCTGGGAAAATTTCTACCAACATCCACAGTCCCATTATCCGCTTTGCAGCAGCTGGTGGCTTTTATAGGCAGCACCAAAACTTTCACTCCAGTGCCCACGACACAGCATGGCCTGCCGTGGTCACACCTGTTGCGGGGTCTGTGGGAGGCAAAATATGTGTTTGTGTGTCATGATAGACATTGGGGTCCCCTGCAACTGCCTTATGATGACCAGTTCTGCATATTGGAAGCAGGGTATAAGTTTTTTACACTGGATTTTGGAGGTATCCTAGACAGTGTTTCTGTGGATCGTCTCAAGTCTACCCATTTGGACCTGGACTCCCCAGTGGAAGTGGCACAGCCCCCACAGAGGGCCCAGTCTCCCACCTCCAGACCTTCTGACATTGATTGTCTTTCCTCCCCCATCACCTGCCTGTGAAGGCAGGAGCAGGTTCAGCCAAGTTTTGAAGAGCCCTGCTTGTTTGGCTTTTCTGCTAGGGTGAATTCTTGGGGGGGGTGCGTGTGTGTAGAGACTCCTTAATTTTATTAGGCAGAATTCACCCAGACTATTAAGGGTTAAGTTTGCTATGTATGTTATGTGTTATGTTATACATTATTGCGTTTTGGGGGAGCGATGGCAGGATTTTTGTTGACACTCTTACAACTCTCATAATCTGATATACCCTATATCATGTCACCTCTCAGCCTCCTTTGCTCTGGGAAAACAGACCTTGTTTATCCAATCTCTCCTATAACTCCTATATCTTTGTCAATATTTTCTGCACTCTCCCTAGTTTATTTGCATCATCTGTGGTGACCAGAACTGTGTGTAATATCTCACGTATAGCCTAACCACTGTTTTGTACAACTGTAACATGTTATCCCAACACTTACATTCATTATCTAGGTCAATGAAGGCAAGCATGCCATACACCTTCTTCACCATCCTGTCTACCTGTGTTGACGTTTTCATGAAATTATATACTTGCACCCCTGGGCCTCTCTGTTCAGTAAAGAAAAACTCTTCATGCCATTACCATTCACTGCATATGTCCTGCCTGGTTTAACTTACCAAAAATCATCTTTTCGCAATTGTCTGTGTCAAATTTTACCCTTTTTACCCACTTTCCCAGATGATCTAGATCTTGCTGTAACCTTAGGCAACTCTCTTCACTGTCCACTACACCATCAGCTTTGGTGTCATCTGCAAACTTGCTAATCATGCCAGCTACATTCTGATTCAAACCATTAATATATGATAAACAACAGACAACACAGCACTAATCCTGCAGCACACTACCGATCACAAGCCTCCAGCCTGAATCCCATGTGCCCTGACCTTTTGGACCAACCTACCATATAGGACCTTATCAAAAGCCTTGATAAAGTATATGCAACCAATGTTTACCACATTGCTCTTATCAATCCTCGTGGTCATCTCTTAAAAAAAACTAAATCAAATTTGTGAAGCATAATTTCCCATGTACAAAACCAAAACTATTATTAATCAGTCTTCAACTATACAAATGCAAATGAATCCTATCAGTCAGAATCCCTTCCAATTACTTTCTGACTAATGATGTAAGGCTCACTGATCTGTAGTTCCCGGTTTATCCCTGATAAACCCTAAGCAAACCCTGATGATCCCTAAGCAAACACACTAAATTAGCCAATGTCCAATATTCAGGTAATTTATCTACAATTAACAATTTCTGCAGGGTCCCAGTGATCTGCTCCTTTGCTTCCCATAATATCCAAGGATAGACCTGGTCAGATTCTAGGAGGTATCTACTAGTTTATGTTTCAGAATCTTTAACATCTCTTTCTTAGTAATGTTGATGTATGTATGTATATCTGAATATTACCATTCTCTTCCCTGAACTCACTAGCTTCCATGTTCTTTTCCAATTTCAGGTATACATTTCAGACGTTACCTATTTTCCAATGGCTTCTCATCTTAGGTCCCATGGTGATCCTTAAGAGAAAACCTACACTCTCCTAAACAAGCTTTTTAATGTACAATGTATTTATAGAATCATTAAAGGTTCTCATTTATTTTATATGGTAGAGATAACACATGTTCCCTTTTTGCTCTCCTAATTCCCCTCTAATGTGCTTCTATATCCCTTATATCTTTTCAATATCCCTAACCTTGCCAACCTTGCTCTTCACTCTGACAGAAAAATTGTGACCTCAATTTCTTCTTGCATCATTCTTAAAAGCCTCCCAATTGCTAACATGCCATTTACCTGCAAACAACTTCTCTAAATTCACTTTGGAGTGTTCTAATGTCGTCACTGAAATAAGCTCCCCTCAATTTAGAACTTTCACTTAAGGATCAATTCTTTTTCATTAACTATTTTGAAACTAATTGAATTAAGGTTTTTACAACTCCCTCCCTATTGTGCCTTTGTCTATTGGACTTAATTGCTTTAACTTCCATATTTGTTTCATCTTTGTCATTTGATTTGCTACTACTTTAGGTCACCCTGCCAGACTAGTTTGAGCACTTATCAAATCTGGAACTTGCCAACAAAGAACACAATTCTGCTTTTCATGTGTGCACTGCCATCCAGTTAAGACTGTAACTGAGCAGTACCTCAATTACATTATTTCTTGGCATTGCTGACAAAGCCATTATTTATTCTCTTTCTCAAGGTGGTTGTGGCGAGCCCCACTGCAATCCTCTGGTGAAGGCACTCTTTTAGTGATAATGGATGAAGTTGAGGATTTAGTTGTGACAATGAGAGGAAACGTCACAGGTGGTGCTTTACATACGTGCTGCTCGAGTCCTTCTTAGGCTTTAAACTGCAGATAATACGAAACAGAAACAGAAACCCACTGAGGTTACTGTGTTTAATAAATTACCTTGAGATTTAATAAGGGCTTCTTCTGTGCTCCAGTCCAGTTCAAAGCTATAAAAGCAGATCATATACTCCAGATCCATCAGGATTGTTGCCAGGCTATTCAACTGGTCAGCCAGCCAGAAATCTGCAAACTCTACTTTGTGGAATGGTGCTGTGAAGACTCTGAACTGCGGGGAAAACAGAAAAAAAGACACTCATCAGGAAGTAAGTTTAAAGCTAAAACTTTTCACTTGTACCCACCATCCACTGCAGTCTATCCCCACCCCCTAGCACTCTGAGCTTCACCATATTAAATAATAATCATCATCTGCAGCAAAAACAAGCAATTAAGTAGAGGAGACTGATAGATTAAGCATAAAGAGGCGCAAGTCTGCCTCTAAAATTAAGAAAATCACTTTCTGACAATATCTAGACAATAAGAGATTATTTGTGCACCCAGGATTCACTCATCCATTTTCAAAAAGATCAGTAAATGGCCAATATTTGCTTATTAAATTGTAAAACCTCATCCATAGCCCTAAATAAAAACAAGTTAACAGCAAGATAGTTGCACGGGGGTCAATTCACCATTGATGGGATAAAGAATGCACTATTTCCTAAATGTATGTTTCTGGCTATTGCAAATGGTCTGTGTTTCAGCTGAAAAATGAACATCTATTTAAGCAACATGCACAAAATGCTGGAGGAACTCAGCAGGTCAGGTAGCATCTTTGGAAATGAATGAACAGCTGGCGTTTCAGGCCAAGACCCTTCCACGAACTGGGAAGGAAGGGGGAAGATGATAAAAAGTGTGAGGAGAGGTTGCAAGGAGATGATAAGTGAAGCCAGGTGGGTGGGAAAAGTAAAGGGCTGGAGAAGAAAGAATCTGATAGTAAGGGTGACTGGAGTATAACAGAAAGGGAAGAAAGAAGGGAGGTGATAGGCAGGTGAGGAGAAGGGCAAGAGGCCAGAGGGGGGAATTGAGGAAGAGGGAAGGGGATTGGAAATAAAAAATCAGAAGGAGTTGTTATGTATTTATTATTTCAGTAATACTATAAATATATTGTTTGATTAAGCAGTCGTTTGTTTAAATAATTCACTACGGGTTATATGTAAAAACACGTAAGTTGCATATGTCATGACGCTACCACATGATATTCCATACCTCTTCTTAAAGTAAACACAAAGACTCACATCTCTCAACAGCTGTCCTGTTATAAATTGAATTAGTTTAATGTTTTGTACTTAAAAAACGTAACAGTGGTGATGGGGTACCTTTAAAACAAACCTGAGACAGCTACCAACCTGTTGAAGCACAGTAAGATATTCAATTTTAAAAAAAAAGCTTAATGAGGAATAGCCAAGTGGCTCATGTACACTGAGCTAATTCAACAGTATTTTGAAACAAATTAAATATCCAATGAGGAACAAGTATCAACTTTGCTGAGTGCATTGGGTTTAAAGACATGCAGGTTTGCTTCACAGTTTGACTGCTCCAATCAAACCAGCCAAAATGAGCTTTGCTGATATCATGAAAACAATGCAGGACATTTAGAACCAAAACCATTGTTGATTGCAGAATGCTTCAGGTTTTCATAAGCAGAACAGGGAGAGTACATTGCAGTGTACGTGGCTGAATTGAAGAGATTATTTGAGCATTGTCAGCTTGGTAATTGCTTGATGCATTGAGAGATTGTGAAGTTTGTGAAATCTTGAAAGAAAACATTCAAAAATAGCTCCTAACTGAAGTATAATAGAACAACTGAAATAGTTGTATCAGTGGAAATAGCAGACATGGACACAATTCAGGAGAATGAGGGGGGATCTCATAGAAACATTACGGATGTTTAAAGGTCTGAACAGATTAGATATGGCAAAGTTATTTCCCATGGTAGCGGATTCTAGGACAAGAGGGCGCAACTTCAGGATTGAAGGACATCCTTTTACTGAGATGCGGAGAAATTGCTTCAGTCAGAGGGTGGTAAATCCGTGGAATTTGTTGCCACGAGTGGCTGTGGATGTCAAGTCATTGGGTTTATTTAAGGCAGAGATAGATAGGTTCTTGAATAGCCAGGGCATCAAAGGGCATAGGGTGAAAGCAGGGGAGTGGGGATGACTGGAGGAATTAGGTCAGCCCATGATTGAATGGCGAAGCAGACTCAATTGGCCAAATGGCTTATTTCTGCTCCTATATCTTATGGTAGTTGAGCTGCAGTCAGGAATAAAAGTGAGTGTGAACAAATTCTAAACGAAAACCTGACTAGCTGAACAAATTGTGTTATTGTTGTGGCAGGGGCTCACATATATCAAACTAATGCAGGTTTAAAGATGAAACTTGTAGAAAAAAAATATGCAACAAACTAGGACACATACGAAGAGTCTGTCGGGCAGACAGTAATAAATGGACTGCACAGAAAAGAGAAAAAAATAAGTCAAGTTGCAGTTTCAAAGAGTCCTAATCTGCACACTACTGATGAAAAATCTGAAAATGCAGAGAGACTGCCTTTTTCTAATCACTGGTGAGATTACTCTGCTAAGGAGAGGGAGAACATTGGCCAGGTTTTCTGCATTTTGGATGTGGACTTAGAACCACAGAACATTACGGCACAGTAACAAGCCTTTTGGCCCTTCTTGGCTGTGCCGAACCATTTTTCTACCTAGTCCCACTGACCTGCACCTGGACCATATCCCTCCATACACCTCTCATTCATGTACCTGTCCAAGTTTTTCTTAAATGTTAAAAGTAAGCTGATATTTACCACTTCATCTGGCAGCTCATTCCACACTCCCACCACTCTCTGCGTGAAGAAGCCCCCCCCAACAAAGTTCCCTTTAAACTTTTCCCCCTTCACCCTTAACCCATATCCTCTGTTTTTTTTTCTCCCCTAGCTTCAGTGGAAAAAGTCTAATTGCATTCACTCTGTCTATACCCATCATAATTTTATATGCCTCTATCAAATCTCCCCTCATTCTTCATTGAGCCAATGTTTAATCCAATTTACTACCTCACCATGTATACCTAGTGACTGAATCTTCCTAACTAACCTCCCATGCGGGACCTTGTCAAAGGCCTTACTGAAAGTCCACCGAACATCCACTGCCTTCTCTTCTTCCACTTTCCTGGTAACCTCCTCGAAAAACTCTTAATAGATTTGTTAAACAAGACCTACCACACACAAAGCCATGTTGACTCTCCCTAATAAGTCCCAGTCTATCCAAATACTTGTAGATCCTGTCTCTTAGTACTCCTTCCAATAATTTACCTATTACCGACGTCAAACTTACTGGCCTGTAATTTCCTGGATTACTTTTAGAGCTGAGACTTGGACTATGGATTATTTTTTTCTGGCATAATTTTTTGTATTCTGTGTTTTTCAACCCTTCTTTCTCATATTTTTGTGTGTGGGGTAGAGGGATCTCTGGTGGGAAGGGTCTATGTGCCTGTTCTATTTTTGTTTGTTTTATTGTGCAGAGATGAGGAATTTGGGGTTTGATGATTGTGCTGCTGTTCTTTACTTTCTTGGTTTCATGGCTATCTGGAGAAGAAGAGTTGCATACTTTGATAATAAATGAACCTTTGAGTCACACAGGACGGGTAGCCTTGAAATGTATGAAGTGAAAACTAATGATGGACAAACAATATAGCTTACACCAGAAGAGGATGGCAACTTAATCAAAATGAAATTGGACATTGGCTCGGCTGTATAAGTAATTTCATAAAAAGATACTGAACTGAAGCCTGTAGATATTCAACTAAGAACTTATACTGGAGAAAAGATAACTCCTGTGGGAATGACATTCATAACAGTGAGATACACAATCAACAAGTCACATTGTGCTTGTATGTGGTTAAGAACAGGAGGACCAGTATTGTGGGGGTGTGATTGGCTGAGACAACTATGTGGCATTTGCCATATCCCCTGCAACAGAGTCAACTAAAAGTGAATTAAGTAAGATTCTTGTTCGTTTAAATCATTACATGTCAGAATGAGAATGGGATTAAGAATTAAAATGGTAGGCCACTAGAAATTTCGCTTTTGTCGGATGGAGCAGAGGTGATCGATAAAGTGCTCCCTCATTTTATGAATGTAGAGGAGGCTGCATCAGGAGCACTAGGTGCAAAAGATAACCTCAGCAGATTTGCAGGTTAAGTGTTGTGTCACCTGTAAGGACTGTTTGGGGCCCTGAATGAAGGTAAGGTAGGAGGTGAATGGGCAGGTGTAGCATTTCTGTGTAAGCAGGGTTATGTGCTAGGAGGGGGATTAGTAGATGAAGGGAAGAATGGACAAAGGCATCTGGAGGGAGTGATCCCTGCGGAAAGTAGGGAGTGCAGGTGGGGGTAGGTAAAGACATGATTGGTATATGACTGGTGGTAGGATCCCATTGATGGTGACAGAAGTTAAGGAGAATGATATCCCTTTTCTATTCCCCACTCTGGCCTCCTACCTTTTCTCTTCACCTGCCTATCACCTACCCCGGTGCCCCTCCTGCTTCCCTTTCTCATGATCCACTCTCCTCTCCTAACAGATTTATTCAGCCTTTAAACTTTCCCACCCACCTGGTTTCACCAATCACCTTCTAGGTAGTTCTCCTTCCCCTTCCCCCAACCTTTTTACTCTGGAATCTTCCCCCTTCCTTTCCTGTACTGAGCATGGGTCTTGGCCTGAAACATTGACTGTTTATTCATTTCCATTGATGTTGCCTGACATGCTGAGTTTCTTCAGTATTTTGTGTGTATTGCTCTGGATTTCTAGAATCCACAGAATCTTGTGTTTATCCATTTAAGTAGATGTTTTATAATTCTAAAAACTTAACACTTAGGACAAAAAGTATACTGCTTTAAAAAAACTGAAATGATGTCATCTGACACTTCTGTTACCACATTTTTCTCCATGGCAGCATCCAGGTCAAGAGCACTCCAGTAGAACAGATAGATTTACAAGCCAACAGAAATATGATTTCTATTAAAATACTAACTAGACTTCAGGACATACACTGTTAAATAGGTAATTTTGAGCTCTATCATACGTTCTTTCAAATTATTTCTTGCGTGTATGGCATCTCCATGGAATCATGCCTGATATAAAATGTACCATTAAAAAACTTAGATAATTGTATATTAGGAATTTCAAGAGATATGGGTCTATGGAGCACAGAAGTAAAAGATGAGGTAAGAGAGGAGCCACAATCTTAATGAATGGTGGAGCAGGCTGACTTTTGCTTCTGTTACTTGTAAAATATTTAGGAAACCATGTCCTCACAAAGTCTTTACGCAAGTCACTGACTTATTGCTTTTGTCATGATATATTTTGCATAAGCAAAGTGTGGTTCACACAGAATTATCTAGTTTCACAATATCTCTAAAAACAAAATAATGTTTCCTTTAATACCTGCACGCACTCTCAATACTCCTGCTTGAATCATTGAGAATTCCCTTTATAATACCGGAAAATACTGTGAGAATCTTTTTCATTCTGAGGTTTTCTAGCTAGTTTAGTGTTCTGTGAATCTCTTAACTCTTTACGAATACCAAACTTTAAATGTGGACATTATAGCATAAAAGTCACAAAATGATGAAGCTAGCCTAACTTTGTATACACTATACAAAGCTGGACAATCATTTCATATTTTACCTATTCGAATTAAAATTTCAATTTTGATTGGAAAAGGGCTTCCTGAGTCCTGAAGGAGGATCTCAGCCTGAAACGTTGACTGTTTATTCGTTTCCATAGTTGCCGTCTGATCTACTGAGTTCCTCAAGCAGTCTGTGTGTGTTGCTTTGGATTTCCAGCATCTGCAGAATTTTAATTCTTTAGATTTATTTGGCTACAGAGCTATCTACATCTTTAACATTTCACCACAGATGATTAGGTAACTTTACTGAGTGTATTTACCATAAAATTCTGCCTGAAAAGAGAGAACTTGGATATGTGCTCATCTTACATGGCTTGAAATTTTCCACAACAAAGTGCTTCAGAATTGATAAATATTATGTCAAACAATTAATTTTGACAAAGGAAGTTCTTTTCTTGAAATAATGTTAATATCAAGTCAACATGGCAGACTCCCCTTCCCATTCAACATTCACACCATGACCCCCAGGTTGTTCTTCCATCATTAATAACTCTCCTCATACCACTTTGCCATGCAATCATAGGAAATGCTATATATGTCCTTTTATCTCTTACCCTTCTACCAACCAGACACTCTTAATAGTCCTTTCAGGTGAAGCAGTGACTCACTTGTACTTCCTGGACTACAGCTCTGCATCCATACCATCATCCCCTCAAAACTAATCAATAAGCTTTTAGCCTCCATACCTCCTTCTATAACTGGATACTTGATTTCCATTCTTGGAGACCCCAGACAGTTCGGATTGGCTACAACATCTCCTCCACAATCTCTATCAGCATTGGTGCACCACAAGACTGTGTTCTTAGCCCTCTCCTCTACTCGGCTTTATACTTTGAGCATAATATATATATTATGCTTAACTGTGAGGTTAAGCATTGCTCCAATGCCATATTTAGGTTTGCTAACAACAACACTGTCATTGGCTGAATCAAAGGTGGTGACGAATCAGCTTATAGGAGGGACTGAGTGGTGCCATAACAACCACCTCTCACTCAATGTCAGCAAGACCAAAGAGCTGATTATTGACTTCAGGTGGAGAAAACCGGCAGTCCATAAGGTCCAATGACCTCCCACATTGGGGGATCATGGTGAAAACGGTTATCAGTTTTATACTCCTTGGTGTAACAATTTCAGACAATCTGTCCTAGACCCAGCACGCAAGTGCCATTATGAAGAAAGCAAAGCACCATCTTTACTTCCTTATAGGTTTGCAAAGATTTGATGTGGCATCTTAAACCTTTGACAAACTTCTACAGATGTATTCTGGAGAATATATTGACTGGTTGCATCATATACTGGTATAGAAACACCAAAGCCCTTGAATGGAAAATCCTACACAAAGTAGGGGATACAGCCGAGTCCATCATGGGTAAAGTCCTCTCCACCATTGAGCTCAACTACATGGACAACAGTCACAAGAAAGCAGCATCCACCACACAGGCCATGCACTCTTCTTGCTGCTGCCATAAGGAAGGTACAGGATTCTCAGGACCTGCACCATCGGTTTAGGATCAGTTATTACCCTTCAACCATTGGGCTCTGGACACAGAGGGGTCAACTTCACTGAACTATTCCCACAACCTATGGACTCACATTCAAGGACTCTTCAGCTCATGTCCTCGATATTTATTGTTTGTTTGTTTATTTATTTATTTATTTATATTATTAAATGTTTGTTGCCTTTTGCACATTGGCTGTTTGTCCACTGTTTACACCACAAAAAGGTGAATCTCAGAGTTGTATATGATGACCTGTATGTACTTTGATAATAAATTTACTTTGCACTTTGAATCTAGTGTACTGCATACAGTGTTTACAATCTAGTCTCCTCTGTACTGGAGAAGTCAAACACAGATTATGCCATTGCTATAAGGAGCACCTGTATTCAGTTTGTAAGGGTGACTGTGAGATTTCTGCTATCCAGTTTAATTCTCTAACCTTTGTCACATTGACTCTTCTGTATGAGACCTCCTTCATTGTTACAAGGAGACTCAACATAAACCTGAGGAATAACAACTCATCTTCTATCTGCACATATTGACCTAGAACCCATGACAAAATGCCTCAAAATGTATGTACAATTTAATGAACAACCGTAATCCAGATAAGTCTCTTATGCGATAATGAAGTCAGCTTGTCTTCATGTGGGATGTGGGCTAGGGTTTATGCAAACTAATGACCTCATCCATCCAACCAACAGGAGCCATATGAATCACATCTGGATGGTATTCAAATCAACCATAATTAGCACCCTCATAAAGACTTGTGGCTTCTCCAGCAACATACACATTTTATTTGTTCAATATGTCCGATGACTGCAATGAGAAGAATCAGGAACTAATGGATAAAAAATGCAATGCATTCTTGGACTATAAAAGAAACATTTGAACAGGCTGGAGTACAACAGAGAATTGTAACTTTAAGAATCGATAACAAGTAGAAACAACAATGTCAAGGCCCAAATATTCAAAGTCTCACTCCAATGACAGCTAAGAACAAAAGTACAGGTAGTCCCCGAGTTACGAACGTCCGACTTACGGACAACTCGTACTTACGAACCGAGGAAGGAGAACACCGTCCACCATTTTAAGTCAGATTGCGACGCCGTCTGCCATTTTAAGTTGTTGCCATTGACACTGTGTTGAGTGTGTAACTTTGTATTTGGTTTAAATTTTCCTTAGCAAGATTCACTCTGACCCCGCCCCTCCCTGTTCCGGTCAGCTGGTGGTGCAGTGAGATCAGCGCCAGGCTCGAGAACAGAGGTTCCCGAGTTCAATCCAGTGACAGACCGCTCCTGAACGCGCCAGGTTGATGCTGATCCAGTGACTCCTGCCATCTGTGCCGGGTCGATGTTGAGCTCGCAACTTGACCTCATAAAAAAATACTGCCACCTCCAGTTTAAATTCCCACGTGGAATATTGTGGAGGATCAAATACCCAAACCCAGCACAGCCCCCACTTGTCCCATTTAACCTGTCTCAGTGCGGTGGACTTTAGGACCCGGGGAATTCAGTTTGGCGGTCCTTAGGACCCAGCGGACCTTGGGAGCAGCCTGCCACCCGCAGTGTTTCTGTTCTATTGATGGGTAGCGGTCGCAATTGAAAATAAAATGGAAATAATAAAGCGTTTGGAAAGAGGTGAAGTGCCATCCATCATTGGAAAAGTGTTAGGTCAACGATTGGAACAATTTTAAAGGATAAAGTGAGAATAATGGAGTATGTGAAAGGCCCTGCCCCGATGAAAGCTACAATTATTACTAAGCAATGCAGTGGTTTAATTATTGGAATAAATACGTTTCTTAAGTGTTTAATATGCTTAGAAAGATAAAATATATACTATTTACTAAGACAAACACTTGACTAACTGACGCTAAGTAATACTGAATATACCTTTCAGACTTACGTACAAACCTGACTTAAAGACGGACTCAGGAACGGAACTCGTTCGTAAACCGGGACTGCCTGTAAACTTATCAAGCACAGAGGCAGGTAGTGCTTACAGGAGGAAAACCACAAACAACTCCTCATGAGTGTTCTTGATATCTTTCCATCACTTTACTGGTAAAAGATTGAAAATGCCAGATGACAAACAAGCCCTCAACAGCAGCTGAAGTTCTAATAGTTGGCAAAGAGAAAGTTCCATCACAAATTCACAATCAGAATTCCCATGTTTGGGAAGAGGAGAACATATGAGTGGATTTCAATAAATCTACAATCATGACCATTTTCAACAAAGGAGAGAAGTCCAACTGTGTTGATTACAGAGGAACTCTGTTCACTGCCACAGAGCAAGTTTCACCAAGGTCTTCATCAGCTGTCTCCTTCCAGTGGCTCAAAGCTTCTCTCCATATTACAATGGAGAGAAGCTCCATTGGATGAGTCTCTATCCCTCTAGAGACCCAACAAACATGATTTTCAACATGTGTCAAATCCAAGAATAATGCATCAGCCACTAAATGCAACACACACAAAATGCTGGTGGAATGCCACAAGCCAGGCAACATCTATAGGGAGAAGCACTGTTGATGTCTCGGGCCGAGACCCTTCGTCAGGACTAACTGAAAGGAAAGAAGTAAGAGATTTGAAAGTAGGAGGAAGAGGTGAAAATGCCAAATGATAGGAGAAGACCAGAGGGGGCGGGGTGAAGTTGAGAGCCGGAAAGGTGATTGGCAAAAGGGATACAGAGCTGGAGAAGGTAAAGGATCATGGGACTGGAGGCCTAGAGATGAAGAAAGAGGGAGGGGAGCACCAGAGGGAGATGGAGAACTGGCAGAACGATGAGCAGAGAGAGAGAAAAAAAAGGAGGCGGGGAGAAAACTAAATATATCAGGGATGGGGTAAGAAGGGGGGGAGGGGCATTAACGGAAGTTAGAGAAGTCAATGTTCATGCCATCAGGTTGGAGGCTACCCAGCCGGTATATAAGGTGTTGTTCCTCCAACCTGAGTGTGGCTTCATCTTGACAGTAAAGGAAGCCATGGATAGACATATGAGAATAGGAATAGGACATGGAATTAAAATGTGTGGCCACTGGGAGATCCTGTTTTCTCTGGCGGACAGAGCATAGGTGTTCAGCGAAACTGTCTCCCAGTCTGCGTCGGGTCTCATCAATATATAAAAGGCCACACCGGGAGCACCGGGCGCAGTATACCACACCAGCCGACTCACAGGAGAACTGTCGCCTCACCTGGAAGGACTGAAAAGGGACCAGAATGGTGGTGAGAGAAGTGTAAGGGCAGGTGTAGCACTTGTTCCGCTTACAAGGATAAGTGCCAGGAGGGAGATTGGTGGGAAGGGATGGGGGGGGACGAATGGACAAGGGAGTCACGTAGGGAGCGATTCCAGTGAAAAGCAGAAGTGGGGTGGGGGGGAGATGTGCTTGGTAGTGGGATCCTGTTGGAGGTGGCAGAAGTTACGAAGAATTATTACTTCTTACCCCATCCCTGATATATTTAGTTTTTTCCCCCCTCTTTTTTTTCTCTCTTTCTGCCCATCACTCTGCCTGTTCTCCATCTCCATCTGGTGCTCCTCTCCCTCTTTCTTTCTTCCTAGGCCTGCCGTTCCATGATCCTTTCCCTCCTCCAGCTCTGTATCCCTTTTGCCAATCACCTTTCTGGCTCTCAGCTTCACCCCACCCCCTCCGGTCTTCTCCTATTTTTTCGTATTTTTCCCTCTCCCTCCTACTTTCAAATCTCTTACTATCATTCCTTTCAGTTAGTCCTGATGAAGGGTCTCGGTCTGAAATGTTGACAGTGCTTCTCCCTATAGATGCTGCCTGGCCTGCTGCGTTCCACCAGCATTTTGTGTGCGTTGCTTGAATTTCCAGCATCTGCAGATTTCCTCATGTCAGCCACTACATGTAGCTTTAGCCTCACAAAAGATTTAACTTCATTTATCAAGTGGGATTGCAGAGCTTCATTCTCAAATTTGGCTATCTGTAGAAATTCACCTCCACCTGACATATATGTGCCATGATTGTAACCAGGTTCTTGGTATTCTCAATTTCAGTGCAAATTGGCATCAAGCAAGGCCGTCTCACTACGCAAGATGTTTCTCAATTTTTCTAGCCAACTGCAGAAAACTTCCCACTGGAGAGGAGCTAATCTACATGACCCAATGGGAAACTGTTCAACCAATATCAATTCTACACAAGTAACAAGTTCATGTCAACTTCAGCCATTGAAATTGTGTGTGTGCTCTTTAGGATGATGACTTTCAAGTGTTGATTCATTTATTGAAGCACCTGGGAGATTGAAGCATACACATAATATTTGTAAAACTAGACTCATTAATCCTGAAGGACTGCCTAATAAGGAAAAAATGTGGAATGCATAAAGAATGGATTGGGATCAGCTATGGTTACCAATAGTCAAAGTCAATGCCTCCTATGGACATCTATCTGGGTTGACACAAGACAGGTAAACTGCTTCCCAACAATGTCAATGCTTCACAGAAGAGCTGACAAAAACTGAAAGAGAGAGAAACAATAAAAGTGACAGCTTTTTAGTAATTCTATTCAACAACTGCTCATTTCAGTGGGTAGATACCATTACTTGAAGACATTACCAGGACAGTTTTTTGGTTTAGACCTTCTCCTATGTGACATCACTGGCTAAATACAGCTGTGAGAAACATTCATCAGCTTTTATCATTTTTGTGCTGCTTTAGCAGGACAGTGTAATTACTGCTCTGTCAATCATCTACAAATGTGCAGTGTTACATTATTTCAAGTTTAGCTACCAACCATTAGCCACAGTGGCTCTTCAGAAAACCAGTTACAAAAAGTAATTACACAATTGGTTTATATTTCATCAATACATCTCTTTTCCCTAGAGCATATGCAAGAATATTCCTCTGTAAATATTTATGACATATCGATATTTCCAGTTATTACTTAAATGGACATACCTTCAATTGCTAGCCAAAAGCAATGCAATGTCTGAGTCTTACATACCCTGTTAAGGTCAAGATTAATATTGGAGATACCAACCCTCCCAGACTGTCTTGAGAAATTAAAGATTAACAGCACGGAAACAATGAGCAAATGAAAGGGAGTATTTTAATACAGTTCTAAAAGTATTGGTTGCTACGGTGGCTTGATGCTATTACAGCTGGGGACATCTGGAGTTCAATTCGGGTGCTGTTTTGTAAGGAGTCTCTGTACGTTATCTCAGTGGAATGTGTGGGTTTCCTCCCACAGTCCAAAGATGTACAGGGTAGCTTAATTGGTCCTCATAAGTTGTCACGTGATTAGGTTTGGGTTAATCTGGTTTGTTGGAGGTTGCTAGGGCAGCGTGGCTTAAAGGGCAGGAAGGGCCTATTCTGTGCTGTATTGCTAAATAAATATTGGAAGGGGGAAGAAAGGCTGCTTTATTAAGATGATCGCATCAAGATACAGAATCAAAGCATCAGAGAACATAACAGCACATAGTCCATGCCAATCTATTATTCTGCCTAGTCCGATTGATCTGAGTGAAGACCACTGCCCTCCATACACTGCACATCCATATATTTATCCAAAGTTCTCTTCAATATTGAAATCAAACCCGCATCCACCACTTTCACTAGCAGCTCATTCCACACCCTCACCACCCTGAGTGAGATTTCCATTACGTTCTCTTAAACATTTCACCGTTCATCCTTAACCCATGGCCTGTATTTGTAGTCTTTTCTAACCTCAGTGGAAAAAGCCTGCTTGCATTTACCCTATCCATACTTTGTATATCTCAATCAAATCTCCGCTCATTCTCGTATGCTCTAGGGAATAAAGTGCTAATTTACTCGACCTTACCCTATAACTCTGGTTCTTAAATCCTGGCAACATCCTTGTAAATTCTCTCTGCACTCTTTCAATCTTATTGATATCTTCTCTGTAATAAGTGACCAGAATTGCACACAATACTACAAATTAGGCATCACCAACATCTTAAACAGTTTTAACATAACATCCCAACTCCTGTATTCAATACTTCGATCTATGAGGCCAGTGTGCCAAAAGCTCTTTTTATGACCTTATCTACCTATAACACCACTATCTAGTAATTATGGATCTATATTCCTAGATCCCTTTGTTCTACTGTGCTCTTTGGTATTCAACTATTCATCATGTATGTCCTACCATGGTTTGTCATCCCAAAGTTTCACACCTCAAACTTATCAAGAGTTTTTTTCAGATATATAAAGAGTAAGAGAGAGGCAAGAATGGATATTGAAATGCTGAAAAATGATGCTAGAGAGGTACAGTGCCAATAAAAAAGTATTTATCCCCACTTTGTAAATTTTCATGTTTTTTGTTTTACAACATTGAATCACAGTGGATTTAACCTGTTTTTTTTGACACTGATCAATAGATCTTTTGCGTCAAAGTGAAAATAGATCTCTACAAAGTGATCTAAATTAATTACAAATATACAACACAAAATAATTGTTAGTAGAAGTATTCACCCTCTTTAATATGACAAACCAAATCAGCAATGGTAATTGGTTTTAGAAGTCACATAATTAGTTAATTGGAAATCTGTTTTTGGAGACCCTGTGTGCAGTCAAGGTGTTTCAATTGATTGTAGTATCTGTAACCTATATCTGGAAGGCCCAACAGCTGGTGAGTCCGTATTCTGGCAAACACTACACCATGAAGACATACGAACACTCCAAGCAACTCTGCGAAATGGTTATTGAAAAGCACAAGTCAGGAGATGGATACAAGAAAATTTCCAAGTCACTGAATATCCCTTGGAGTAGAGATAAATTAATCATCAACAAATGGTGAGTTCCTCCAGCATTTTGCGTGAGTCTGTACAAAGACTTGCGACAGATTGGAAGAATGGGAGAAGATATGGTAAGGGAATATAGTGCAGCCATGAACTTTGGTAGAAGAAATAAAGTTGTGGACAATTTTCTAAACGGGTAGAAAATTCAAAAATCAGAGGTGCAAAAAAGGACTTGGGTGTCCATTTGTAGGATTCCCTGTTGGGTAATTTGCAGATCGAGTCAGTGGTAAGGAAGGCAAAAGGAATGTTAGCACTCATTTCAAGATGATTAGAATATAAGAGCAACAATGGATGCCAAAGCTTTATAGGGTGTTGGTCAGACTGTACTCATATTGTGAACAGTTTTGGGTCTCTTATCTAAGAAAGGATGTGTTGGCATTGGAGAGGAGGTTGACAAGAATGATTCTGGGAATGAAAGGGTTAATGTACGAGGAGCATTTGATAACTCTGGGCCTGTATTTATTGGTTTAGAAGAATAGTGGGTGGATCTCATAGAAACCTATCAAATAATGAAAAGGCTATACAGTGTGGATACGGAGAAGATGTTTCCTATAGTGGGTGAGTCTAGGAACAGAGAGCACAGCCTCAGACTAGAAGGACAGACATGAGAAGGAATTTATTTCGCCAGAGGGTGATGAATCTGTGGAACTTATTGCCACAGACTGCTGTGGAGGCTATGTATATCTAAAGCAGAGGTTGATAGGTTCTTGGTTAGTCAGAGCATTAAAGGTTACAGGGAGAAGGCAGGAGAATGGGATAATAAATCAACCATGATGGAATGGTGGAGCAGACTTGATGGGCCACGTGGCCTACTTCTGCTCTTATGTCTTCTGGTCTTATGGTGTGCATTAAATTCCATATGTCATTTTTCAGCACATTTTTCCAGCTGGTCCAGATTCTGCTGCAAACTTTGATAGTCTTTCTTGCTGCCCACTATACCCCCAATGTTCTGGCATCTGCATATTTGCTAATCCCATTTACTACATTATCACAGTTGATATAAACAACAAATAACAATGGACCTAGCACTGATCCTGCGGCGCACCACTAATCAGAGATTTCCAGTCAGAGAAACAACCATGTATTACTACTGTCTGGCTTCTTGCACGATGCCAATGTCTAATCCAAGTTACTACCTCATCCTGAATGCCAAGTCACTGAACCTTCTTGAACAACCTCCCATGTGGGATCTTGTCAAAGGCCTTGATGAAGTCTATTTAAACACTTAACTGTCTTGCATTCATCAACTTTTCTGGAAACTTCTTTGAAAAATTCTATAAAATTGGCCATGTTGACCATCTCCAGTCAGTTCCTGTTCTTCCAAATACTCATATATCCTGTCCATTAAAATACCACCCAATCTCTAGGAATATGCTCAACCTGTGCAGGCAAACTTATTTAAAGGAGGCAAAGATTATTTTTAAGACAAGCAAACACAAAGTACACTGCAGATGCTGTGGTCAAATCAACACATACAAACAAGCTGGATGAACGCAGCAGGTCAGGCAGCATCTGTTGAAATAAGCAGTCAACGTTTTGGGCCGAGACCCTTCGTCAGGACTGAAGAAGGAGGAGTCAGGGGCCCTATAAAGAAGGTGGGGGGAGGGTGGAAGGTGCCAGGTGAAAAACCAATCAGAGGAAAGATCAAGGGGTGGGGGAGGGGAAGCAGGGAGGGGATAGGCAGGAGAGGTGAAGAAGGAATGTAAGGGGAAAGCACTATGGGTAGTAGGAGAAGGCAGAATCATGAGAGAGGTGACAGGCAGCTAGAAGAGGAGGCAGAGTAAAAGTGGGATGGGGGAAGGGAAAGGGAGGGAATTACCCCTTACATTCCTTCCCCCTCCTTCTTCAGTCCCGATGAAGGGTCTTGGCCCGCAACGTTGACTGCTCATTTCAAAGGATGCTGCCCAACCTGCTGAGTTCATCCAGCTTGTTCGTACGTGTTGATTATTTTAAAGCTTTGTTTGAACGAGATCTTGACAGAGGTGTCAGAAAATATAAGATAATTACACAATGATTGAAAACTAATGCTTTCATGAACTGGTAACAAACACAGAGACAACATCAACATCAAAAATGCATATGTGACTGAAGGAAAAGTTGACAGAGTGACATAAGTACAAAATAGGCACAAGTGTGTAGAATTAAAATTTGCATAGAGGATGAACACCAACATCATAACCTGGTGTAAACCATAAGACACAATTATTACACCATTAGCACAGACAAATACTGTCAGCAATTGTCATAACTCTAACTAACAACAGGCAACATCATAACTTAATTTGATCTTCTTTTAAGTACATGTTTATGGTTATTAAATTGAAGTGGAAATCCTGACTGCAAAGTAATTACTGAATCCATCTAGTTCAAATGATGATCTAGTTCAAGCACTGCAGAATACTTCATGGCAAAGTGTTTGACCTATGCAAGCTAAACATAATTATTTCAGGACACAATTTCCAATTTCCAGAAGGATGGAGAAATAATGGTAACACACTTGCAGAGAGAAAAGGGGCAAAGTGAGTGGCAGTGAGAAAAGTGGGCAAAAGGAGAGAAGGGAGAAGGTTTGATTGAAGGAGTAAATGGATGAGGGAGCAACTGGAAACAGGAAGGGCAGTAGTAAACTCACCAAAGACACGTACACTGGAAAATAGGGAGATGGAAATGTGAAAGGGATGGGTACGAAGTAGAGGGAGGTGCAGCATGGGGCAGTGGGAGAATCAGTATGGAGCAGAAGACGCAAGAGATATGAAGATTGGGCAGGAGGAGTAAATGGAAGGAGGTGCCATTCATGGGGGAATATTAAATTAGGGAATGCAAAGACAGGAAGTGACAAAGTAGGGTAGAATATTTGTTAGGGGATCTAACAGAAGTGAAGTACTGGAAAAAAGTAGAAAGGAGTGGGTGGTCCAGAAAAGAGAGAGGTGTCAGATAATGATGAGGGTCAGAAACAGAGAGTACTCAGAAATGATGGGACAGAGCAAGGTGAAAGGGAATAAAATGGGGGAGGTAAGCAATAGGGAAGAGAGGAAGGGGAAATATACAACCAGGGCAAGCAATAGAGGTATTTGGATCAAAGAATAGAGGAGAGAAATAAAAGTTAGAATGGGGAAAACAGAGAGCACAACAAACAGGGAAACAGTGTGAACCAGAAGGGAAAAAGGAGAAAAAAATTGTTTAGTAAATGAAGAAACAGAATGAGAAGGATGAAGATGAATCAATTTAATTCCTTGATGATTCCTTCAGACTGAATAAACAAAGAAAACTACCCACATCTTTAGCATCAAAAGCAGTATTTTGAATTATTTCTTTAAAATACAGTATGCCCTGTGGAGAACCCCAGTCTGAGTTAATATTGAATGTGCATTACTTCAGGAAATCTAACTCCATTAAATTTCAAATACTTCCAATGAGATATGAAAATAAACAAATTATGATCCCAAACAGTATTTTCAAAAATGCATTAGATAGAACAACTCTGCATAAACAATGTTGAAGATTCCCCAAGGCCTGAATAAATACAGCATTATGTTTTCATGGATACTAAAAATACTACCACCAAATAGAAACTTCTTACACTACAAAGGCTTGTGGTGTACTATTAAAATAATCATTGACTGGATAAAATACATCAGTGAAGTAGGAATTTTATTTGACTACTGTCATTATGTAGCTTATTTAGATCAGCACATTGTAAACTTGCACCAAATGCATTCTGTTGCACAATAGTAGCTGACAATTTCAAGACATATTGTGTTTTATACAAAACAACGTCATCTCAATGTCTTAATTTACTGTCTGGTGAAATAATTTTCCTGAAAGTTTGTTGACAATTTGGTAAGAAAATTAAATATAACATTACAATTTTATAATGTATTAAAAGGAGTAACATTTGTAACTTGTAATTACTAAGGGTTCAGACTTGGAACGAGCTTCAATAACACTGGCATATGTCATGAAATATGTTGTTTCACGGCAGCAATATATTGCAACACATAATAAAAAGCTATATATTTACACACACTCACACACATAATTAAATAAATAGTGCAAAAAGAAAGCACAAAAAACTGATTTTCTTTCAAAAATCTGATAGTAGTGAGGAAGAAGCTGTTCTAAAACATTGAGTGTGTCTCTTTAAGCTCCTGGACGTCCTGCTTGATGGTAGCAATGAGAAGTGGGCATGTCCTGGATGATGGGGGTCCTCAAGGAAGGATGCTTTCTTTTTGAGACATTGCCCTTTGGTCCTCAGTGCTGGGGAGGCTGGTACCCATGATGGAGCTGGTTGAGTTTGCAACTTCCTGTAGCTTTTTTTCCAATCCTGTGCGATCATGCCTCCACATCAGATGGTGATACAACTAGTTAGAATGCTCTCCACAGTACATCTGTGGAAATATGTGAGCCTTTGGTGACATACAAAGTTTCCTCAAACTCCTAATGAATTATAGCTGCTGTTATGTCTTCTTTGTAATTGCATCAATATGTTGGGCCTAAGATATAGCTTCAGAGATGCTGACACCCAGACACTTGAGACTGCTTATCCTTTCCACTGTTAATCCTTCGAGGAGGACTATTGTGTATTCCCTGGAATTCCCCTTCCTGAAGTCCACAATCAACACGGTCTTACTGGCATTGAGTATAAAGTTGTTACTGTGACACCACTCATTCAGCTGATCTATCTCACTCCTGTATGCTTCCAAGTCATCATCTGAAATTCTGCCAATAGCAGTTCTGTCATGGGCAGTTTTATAGACTGCATTTGAGCTGTGCTTAACCACAAATTTGTACATGTAGTGACACATATCCTTGTGGTGTGCCAGTGTTGACTGTCAGCAAGGAGATGTTATTTCTGATCCACAGTGACTGTGGTCTCCTCATGAGAAATCCAATGATTCAGTTCCACAGGGAAGTATAGAGGTCCAGGTTTTGGACCTTGTTGATTAGTACTGAGGGTATGATGGTGTTGAACGTTGAACTGTAATCAGTAAACAGCAGCCTGACATATGTACTATTGTTGTCTAAGTGATCCAAGGCCAAGTGGAGATCCAGTGAGATTTCAGTGAGATTTGCCTATTGTGCTGATAGGCAAATTGCAATGGGTCCAGTTTCTTGCTTAAGCAGGAGTCGATTCTGGCCATGATCAACCTCTCGAAGTACTTCATCACAGTAGATATGAGTACAACTGGGTGATAGATGTTGAGGCAGCTCACCATGCTCTTCTTTTCAAATCTTCAGGCTAGTGGTCAAAAATCTATTCCCTAAACATGAACCTAGAGGTCTAATTTTCATGAATAATGAAAACAATAAAAATTGCTCCACTTTTGCAATTTCCAGTAACTGATCCATTTGGATAACTAGTTGTAGTAGAGATCCACAATCTCTGAGAGAAGAAATTCCTTTGCACCTCATTTTTAAATCTGATTCTGGTCAAGATGGCACCTGCATACCTTGGTTGACATCTTCTGGATAGATCATGAAACTACCTTTTCCACTTCTTTTATATCTCTCATGTTTGTTTCTTGTTTTGAATGTGATTATGGAACTGTTAGAGCCTGTGTTTTGCTGTTTGGAAATGGTTTGGGTGCTTTAGTTCATTGTAGTCTCCCAGGAGGCAAAGGCAGAGTGAGCAAACCTCACAGTGGGTAGGCTGATGTTTGGTTCCATTTCACCGATTAAAGCTTTCGTTGTTCACCAATTAAAGTGATGAGGGATATTGAAGCATTAAAGCAAGTGCAGAGGATGAGTGCCTGCCGCTGCACCTAAAGTGTGTGGCCCAGGTTTTTTTCTGTGTTTTGGATGTGGACATAGACAATGGATTCTTTTTTATCTCTCTCAGCCTTATAGCTTTTATATTCTGTCTTTTTTCACCCGATCTTGGTTTTAATTGTGCGAGGAGGGGATTTGGGGGTCAATGCGTCTGATGTTTTTTTGTGTGAGAGGAGGGATTTGAGGGTTGATGATCGTGCTGCCTTTCTTTTCTTACTTGGTGCCATGGCTACCCAGAGAATTGAAGAATTTCAGAGTTGTATATTTTGATAATAAGTGAACCTTTGAACCATCTCCCTTTTAGTAATCGCATTCCCTCGTTCAAGAGATCCCAGACATTTCCTTCTACTCCCTCTTCAGCAAGTTAAAACACTTCTACTTTCTCAGTTTAGATGACCGATCATTAACTTTATACAGCAACTCTGTTCCCTTTGCCACAAATGCTGCTCTGCCCAGCATCTTCTGTTTAAATTGTTTATTTCCAGTATGTCAGTTTTTACTTCATAACCGACAAAGCACATTGTTTAGGATAAATGAATTTCACTTCCAGAACTTTCAATAGAAACATTGTTAATAAAGATTCAGAAAAGGACTTACCAAGAGCTTTAAGAGCCAGAACCTGGATTTGTAGTAGCAGGTTTTTGTAGGATTGATCAGAAACAGGAACATGAATCCATACAGTACAAGAGGATTGAATGGCATTGGAATTAAACTGTATGGCCCATTCAAACTGATGAATAAACTCAAGCCCCAAAGAACTCCAAGGAATCCAGCAATCTGCAAAAAGATAGTTTACATGGGTATAAATCTTTATAAAGCCATAAAATACCTACACACCAACAAAACAATTCTCCATCTGTAAGTTACATTTCAATACAATTTCATTAACTTGTCAATATAATTCATTATAACCCCATTGTGTCAATAGGCTGTGTATGGCAAGGGCTAGATAGTCTTCTTAAAATAGGCAGCCTCTGAGAGGACTTTATCAATATAATTATTATTAATTTCACAAAAATTAGACAAAGGTTCAAATATAAACTAGAAGTATTTATGGATTTTTCCATAAATCTGTTCTAGCTTTTGCTTCTCCCACAATTAGGAGCATATGCAGCATTAGTACGTCAGGGATTAATAAACAAAAAGGGCAATAACAATATTCTCCAACAAGCATGCATGAAATAAAGTTACTATAAGCTCCATGATTATGTGTTTCAAGTGCTGCGCAATGAAACTAGAGTTTCATTTAGAACAATTTAGAACAAATTGCAAATGTCTTCATTCTCAAATTGTTCCACAGCAGTATACCAGAAAATGCTCATTTCAATCATTATGATCACATTCACAGTATCTAACCTCAAAGAGATGCTGGTGAGAGAGATTGCTTCTGGGATTGAGTTCAAAGATCAGCACGTGATTCACACCAGCTTGTCGCCAGCCATATGTGTTGATGCCAAGAAGAAAGAGAAACTCGATCAAAAGGAAACCACCACGGTAAATACGCACCAAGGGCCAAATGTTTCCCTCTTTTGATTTAGCTGGAAGATGGAGCAAATGCTTGTTAAAGCAGAACAACTGAACTATTAACAACTACTCTTTTCACATTAAGATATAAGGGTCAATTTACATCACATTTTCTTTATCAGAAATGACTGCTTAACAGTTGTGACTTAAACTACATTAACTGAAATTCAACATATAAAACTACTTAGAAATACAAGAAAAGGCAAGCTTTAGGTAGTGCAGTCATGATCAAAGATAAAGCAGTCCTCATAAGCTCCCTTTACTTAGGTAGTCATTAATATTATAATAAATAATAACTTATTTATATGAGTACTCATACAAAAGATGTAGTTCAAAGTGTTTGCAATGGGTTAAAATGCAAACAAAAAATAAAAGACAAAAAGACGCTGGTTAAAAGCAAAATTAAATAAATAGGTTTTGAGCTGGCATTTAAAAGGGTCAACTGAGTCTGCATAATGGAGAAGAGTACACATAAACAGGATACACCAAAACAGCAAGTAGCATGGACCTCTTGGTTCTTGAACAATATTGGGCTTTAATTGTTGCAAGATGGTCCTCTTGGAGAGAACTGGTGCTCATCATGAAAATTACATCACAGCACTCCTTTGCTTTAGAAACTATCCTGTCTCTATGAGCCTGTGTAAATTCCCTATATATAACCATATAACAATCACAGCACGGAAACAGGCCATCTCGGCCCTCCTAGCCCGTGCCGAACTCTTAAACTCACCTAGTCCCACCTACCCACACTCAGCCCATAACCCTCCACTCCTTTCCTGTCCATATACCTATCCAATTTTACCTTAAATGACACAAATGAACTGGCCTCTACTACTTCTACAGGAAGCTCATTCCACACAGCTACCATTCTCTGAGTAAAGAAATACCCCCTCATGTTTCCCTTAAACTTCTGCCCCCTAACTCTCAAATCATGTCCTCTCGTTTGAATCTCCCCTACTCTCAATGGAAACAGCCTATTCACGTCAACTCTATCTATCCCTCTCAAAATTTTAAATACCTCGATCAAATCCCCCCTCAACCTTCTACACTCCAATGAATAGAGACTTAACTTGTTCAACCTTTGCAAGAAAGAATATATGCAAGAAAGAATAATTTTGTAACTTTTAAGTCTTTGACTGTCCTGAAGTTGTACATTTTCAAGCTTTTCTTTTCTCTATCTTTACAGACTCTTCAACTCCTTTCCTTCTTTTACAAAGTACTTTGATCAACATTAACTCTCAGCAAAATGGCCCCAAATGTACCATTTAACTGACTTGATACATCCTTTCAACTTGAAAATTTTATTTTGGACAGTGATTCACAATGGTTTAGTGGCTTGGTTATGCAGCTGACTAACTTTTAATCTATCTTTAAACTCTTCAGTTTTTAATTTTTTATTTGTCATTAGCAAGCTACAAAACCTTTGATGAGGTCTGACACTATGAATTCTTAAAAAGTAATCAATGTATTATTTTCCACCAAAGCCATTTTTATAATGATCCAGTCCAATTATCCCCTTCTTTACTGAGGCTGTAATTAATGTTAAGCCTTCTAATTCACTTTAAATGCAACCCTGAGCTTGTTCTTTCTGCATTTTAATATATCCTACTACAATACTACTCAGTCACTGCATGGTATTATGTGTCTGTCTACACTTGGAACTTCTGTACCTGCTTCAGTATAGTCAGTGCATGGAACCAACATGCATCCGACAAGAATTGCTGTACTACGAATCTCAATCTACTGTGCATCTTTCATTTGGGCACTGCCCTTTGTACCTGATTTTTTTTTTTAAAGGCATGGAAACTCCTTGTCCTTTGTACTTCAATAACGACAAACATATATAGCAAAATTTTACACAGTTATATTTCTCAAAGCTCTTCGAAGTATCAGCAGAGAAAATTGGTATCAAATCACAGGAGGAGTGTTTTAGGAGCATGATTAGAGATCTGACCAGGGAGATTTAAGTACATCTTCAAAATAGTAACAGACTTAGGAAGCGAATTTCAGCAGCAGCCAGAGTAGCTAAAGAAACATTCACGTGAATGGCAATATACTAAAAATTAGGTTCCAAGTAAAATCAGAACTGGAGGAATGTTGAGATCTAGGGAGAATTGCTGGGAACGGAGGAGGCTACAAAAGTAGAAAGAAAATATATTCTCCAAGCCTCACCTTTATTTACTGTTGTCCCTTCTAGAATAGTACAACTCCAATAAAAGAGTATTTATTTGTTTCTGGAAATCTAGATAATCAAAATTTATTTCCCATTACACACATCCGGGTCCTGTTCCCCACACCTTCTTTAAGTACACCTTGGTCTAATTTCTTATGCTCCATTTAGACTGACTGACATATTCCCTTTGAATATACCTGGCTGTTGTTTCCATGTTCACATTAAAGATAGCTGGGTCCTGTTTCACACATTTTCTTTAAACAGAAATGGGCCTTGCTTCCTGCACTTCTTTTAAAATCACCAGGTTCTGTTTCCCATACTCTACTTAAACTCAGGGCCCATTTTCAGAACTTCCTTTAAATTCACTAGAACCCCATTTTCACCTTGCCTTATTGCCCTTGCTCCCTTAAATACATTTAGGCTCTGTTTCCTATGCTGCCATTAAACACAACTGGGCTTGGTTTCCCACATTTGCTTTAAACACACCATGTTCTGTTTTCACAGCTCCTTTTATCTCACTTCGACCCTGTTTCCTATCACATGGGTCTTATTTTCCATGCTTACTTTAAAGACACTGAGTTCACTTGACATTTTAGTATACTATAGTATCGTATGTAAACAAGAGTGAAATACAGATGTTTAGGTATTATTAGGAATAATAGCCAACAGTCTAGAAAATCTGCCTGTGTGGTACCAAGAAAGTTCTGAGATACACTGTTTCTCCATTTACTCCAATCTCAACACGGGATTAAAAAAGGTCTTTAAGTAGCAAAATTATTGTTTTTACAAAAACACAGCTTTCTAAAAATTTTTTCTGAAACTCTCCTGTTTGGAGAGTTAGTACTGATAAATTCAGTTATGCAATAGGCCTTGAAATAAATAAGTCATAAAAACACATCAACCTTTCAATACTTGATCACTGTACTGATTACAACTCATTTTAACTGCCACAGTGAAAAGAACAAGAAACACACTTTGTATGTTGGGCTGATCATCGGCCTAAAGTAAGTTGTCTCCCTTTAAGTATATTGGAGTTGATGAGACTTTGTAATTTTCACCCAGCAACAGGCGAGTTTAAGGGATAATCTTACAAAGGCTTACTTCATAATATTAATTAGCATTAACTTGTGTTGGTAGGACAAAAGATTCTGATCAAATGGTAAAAAAACAACTTTGGAATTGCTCTAAATGCACAGGATAACCGACATTTAGAATAATTCCCTTCAAAAACTTAGGTAATACCTCTGGGATCTTGAATAAACTATTAGCTGCTACTGTGAAGGCACTAGCAGAATGTACATGAAGATTAGTGTCTTAATAAGAGCTAATGTATCTTTTTCAATCTATAAGATCCTTTTCATCTCACTGTCTATAATAACACAGTTGGTGGCCTTTTCCAAGAAAATTAAGCCATGGCTTCTCGATTAACAGCTAAGCTTTCATTTTTAAGAGCAGAGAGCAAAAAACTTCATGTAGTTTGAACTTAAATCAGTACATTTTTTGATGTATTGACTTTGTATGACTACTTGAATTAATATATATCTTATGCCTCATTAGCTAGTTTACAAACACTGCTCTCCTTATTACCATCAACAATGCCTCTCTGTAACTGACTACAAGAGCAAGAACCAGAGTGACTTAAAGTGACATGCCACACAGTAAGTGCTCAGCATCTTCAACGTCACCAAATATAACAATGTAAGACACATATTTTTCCATCTTATCACTGAATGGGAGTGCACCACATAACGTGAGCATTGTCTACAGCTCATTTTGTTAGAATCTATATTAATGATTTGGAGTAAGGGACTAAGTGCAACGTATCGAAGTTTGCTGATGACACAAAGATGGGAGGAAGTGTAATGAGTGCGGAGGACATTGAAACCCTGCAGGGGGACATAGATAGGCTGAGTGATTGGGCAGACATTTGGCAGATGAAATATAATACTGACAAGTGGGAGGTCTTGCACTTTGGCAGGAAAAATAATAGAGCAAGTTATTATCTAAATGGAGAGAAACTGGAAAGTGCTTCTGTGCAAAGGGATCTGGGGGTCCTGGTGCAGGAAACACAAAAAGTTAGTATGCAAGTGCAGCCGGTGGTCAAGAAGGCCAATGGAATGCTGGCTTTTATTGCTAGGGGGATGGAGTACAAGAACAGGGAGGTCTTACTGCAGTTGTACCGGGTATTGGTGAGACCACACCTGGAGTACTGCGTGCAGTTCTGGTGTCCATATTTAAGAAAGGACATACTGGCTCTCGAGGCAGTGCAGAGAAGATTCACTAGGTTAATTCCAGGGATGGGTGGGTTGATGTATGATGAGAGGTTGAGTAGATTGGGACTCTACTCATTGGAGTTCTGAAGAATGAGAGGCGATCTTATTGAAACATACAAGATTGTGAAGGGGCTTGATCGGGTGGATGCGGGGAGAATGTTCCCAATGATGGGTGAAATTAGGACTAGGGGGCATAATCTTAAAATAAGGGGATGCCGTTCCAGGACTGAGATGAGGAGAAATTTCTTCACTCAGAGGGTAGTGGGGCTGTGGAATTTACTGCCCCAGAGAGCTGTGGAAGCTACTACACTCAATAAATTCAAAACGGAGATAGACATTTTCCTGGATAAAAGAGGCATTAGGGGATATGGTGAGCGAGCAGGTAAGTGGACATGAGGCTAGGTTTAGATCAGCCATGTGATCTGCTGGGCCAGTTTTCGATAGCCTGGATGGGTCGGAGAGGAATTTTCCAGATTTTTTCTCCTCAATTGGCAAATTGGGTTTTTTTTCCCCGGGTGATCACATGGGTTTGGGCGGGATGAATAATAAAATAAAATGGGCGGCATGGTGCCCTGTTGGTTGGCACTGTTGCCTTGTGGGATTCGGTGATTCGGTGAGTTAAGATTGGATCAGCGATGATCTTGTTGAATGGCGGAGCAGGCTTGAGGGGCCGATTGGCCTACTCCTGCTCCTATCTTTTATGTTCTAATCTTTTACTAACATACAGTATGCACAAATCTCATACATGATGCATAAATAATCAACTTTAATACTCGATTCAGGGCTTAGTGATAACTTATTTTGTGATTACGTGAAGATAGCAGAGCAAAATTATGATACCCCCCCTCCCCAACTATTAATTTTTGGTGGCCTGTTGGATCTTGCACAGCACAAAATCAAACCTAAACCAGTATTAAGGTTAGGTTCACAGAATTGCCGAATTTACCTCATCATGGCATTGCACCTTATCTGTCTGCACTGCACTTTTGCTTTAACCGTAACACTTTATTTTGCATTCTATTATTGGTTTTCCCTTGTACTACCTCAAAGTACTGAATGACAAAATGATTTGGATGGTTGACAGGCTAAACAAAATTTTTCACTCTTCATCAGTACATGTGACAATAAACTAATTTACTGCTTTTCTAAGTCACAGCTCACTGGTTTTTTAGTTTCAAACAGGAACCTTAACCAACCATCCTTGCTCTAGTCCCGTGATCCTAATGCAAATGACCCCTTCACGCCACCAGTCGCACCAACTGCCATTTTATCTCAACAACTGCTTCAGCAGCTGATCTAATTATTGACAAGCCATGGACTTGGGATATTTTATATGACTTGGGTTGTACCAGTCATTTGCACTCATGACTGACCTTACTCTTTTGAAGTATGCTCAGAATTGCCTCTGTGATCTTTCCAACAGCAACTTCCAAAAACTGCTGGGTCACAAGGCATTATGTTGCATTGCAATAGTCTTCCTCACAGTAATGTGATCAAGTCACAATGGCCTTCTTCACAGTAAAATTGTCAAGTTGGGTAGACACAAAAAGGAAAATAGTAACTTTAATGGCTGACTAAATGCCACTGACAGCCAGAGTTCCCAAGGACCATCAAAGTATTTGGCATTCTGCCTGCTTTGGAGACATGGAGAAAAATTACTTATAATCATTTATCATTTTAAAAACTCAATAAAATAGAAGATTTAAATTCCTTGCAAAAATACAATTTTTTTACACCACATTTACAAGGAGATTAGATGTTTTAAAGCAGGAATAGTAGTTTTATACCTGGAACCTGATGAAAGTAAGTGGTGAAGAAATGTGAAAAGTAACTAGGGAACACTTTGCCCATTTGTTCACAAGTTCAAGTTGAACCCTTTGAAAAATCCTGAAATCTGGTGAAATCTGGTGCCTGATGAAATGCCACCAAGTTCCACATTTCATAGACATGTAAACATGGAATTATTATCATATGAATGACAACAATATCTGACATGTACTTCAAATTTTGAAGTATTGTTACTTAATCCTCATGCCTAGTCGATGAATCAATGTAACATTATACTTTACAGAATATTCTTTTGATACATTACACACTGCCTTTGTAAAAGGGTGGAGAAGAACAGCTGCTTCAGTGGTGATGCTCAAATTATGACAAATCACAGAGAAAAGTTGAAACTTCCAAATTTGCTGGATTTATTCTATTTTTGTTCTGGTAGTGATATTTTTAGTGAGTAGTTTTTGCAAATGGTATAAATATAAATATGATCAGGGTAATGATCACAATAACTAAATTGGCATCCTTTAACCGAATATGCTTAGGAATCACAATCAGTCCAGAATGGAAGCACACAGCATAGTCAATTCAATAATGGCCGACACAAAACCTGATCTATTTGAAAGCAGAAATGCTTACCTATGATAACCAGCGCAGCAAGGAGTACAACAAATATTCCAAAGTACATTCCCACCCTGAATATGGTCCAGGCAGGGGCTGACTATAAAAAGAAAAAAATGAGGAAGGATAAGATCCTGACAAAAGGGGAAAACACTGAAGAATAATACTGTAATTCTTGTATATTCAGTATTAACATTTTATATATAAAACTGAGAAATAATTTCAAGTATTCCAAATAATTTCAAATATTCCAAACAGTGATAATTCTCAAGTTTTTACTCCTTTCAAGAAGTCTGAGGCTTCCATAAGCAAGGCAATAAGAACTTAGCTAACAGGATAAATTATGTACAGTACCTTTATGCTATACGTCTGGCAATCATGGGATACCTCAGATGACCAACTAAACTTATTCTATGAAATTCACTGAGACACCCATGTGATTACATTACAATTAGAAGCCCCCCACTACTCTAGAATGTATTCTGCAAGTATCACAGAATCTTATCCAAGGCACACACATCATCATGAAGGAAAAAAAAAAGTCTGGACCCTTAGCCAGTATTTCACTTTCCACTAAAGTACTAATGAGCATTAAAAGAGAATTGTAGCCGCTGGAATGACATGGAAAACTGAAGCAAGTGAACAGAGTATGGTTGCTCTAAGCAGGAGTTCCCAACTTGAGGTCTACAGACCCTTCAGTTAATGGTAAGGGTCCATGGTACAAAAAAGGTTGGGATCCCTTGCTCTAGAAACTGGTCACTTGTTCTGTATTTGGCTTCTTCATTGTGAATACTGAATGCAATACACTAGATTGGTAGAGGAGTTTCAGGGAGATAGTCAGCCATAGGAGTCAGGAGACAGGTAGTTGGGTGACTGTTAGGAGAGGGAAGGGGGGTAGACAGGAACAGCAGAGCACCCCTGTGGCCGATTCCATCAACAATAAGTATACTGTTTTGGATACTGTTGGTGGGGACGACCTACAAGTGACAAGTTGCAGTGGTCACGTCTCTGGCACTGAGACTGGACCTTCAGCTCAGAAGGGAAGGAGGGAAAAGAGGAGAGCAGTAGTGATAGGGGATTCGATAGTTTGGGGGACAGATAGGAGGTTCTGTGGAAGAGATTGAGAATCCAGGATGGTCTGTTGCCTCCATGGTGCCATGGTATCTCGAATTGAGTTCTCAGTATTCTCAAGAGGGAGGGTGAGCAGCCGGATGTCGTAGTCCATGTGGGGACCAATGACATTGGTAGGAAGAGTGAGGAGGTCCTGAAAGGTGAGTTTAGGTGCCAAGTTAAAGGACAGGACCTCCAGGACAGCAATCTCAGGATTGCTACCAGTACCATGTGCAGGTGGGTTTAGAAATAGTAAGATAGTGCAGATCAACACGTGGCTGAAGACACGGTGCAGAAGGGAGGGCTTCAGATTTATAGATAATTGGGCAGTGTTTCAGGGAAGGTGGGACCTATTCTGGCGGGACGGTTTACATCTGAACTGGAGGGGGACAAATATTCTTGCAGGTAGGTTTGCTAGAGAGGATCCAGTGGATTTAAACTAGATATGAGGGGGGAGGTGAACCAGAGTGTAAGAACAGATCTACGGGACATGAAAGAAAAAGAAGACAGTAAAGTCTTTTTTGTACTGTTAAAGATAAACAGAGAGGAAGAGGTGGAGAATTTCTTAAATGCATTTATTTTAATGCTAGGAGCATTGTAAGAAAGGTGGATGAGCTCAGAGCATGGATTGATACCTGGAAATAAGATGTTGTAGCTATTAGTGAAACATGGTTGCAGGAGGGGAGTGATTGGCAACTAAATATTCCTGGATTTCGATGCTTCAGGCGTGATAGAATCAGAGCGACAAGAGGGGGAGGTGTTGTGTTGCTTGTCAGGGAAAATATTACAGCGATGCACTGGCAGGATAGATTACGGGGCTTGTCTAGGGAGGCTATTTGGTGGAATTAAGGAATGGGAAAGGTGTAGTATAACTTATACAGGTGTATTATAGACCACCTAACGGGGAGCAAGAATTGGAGGAGCAAATTTGCAAGGAGATAGCAGATATTTGTAGAAAGAACAGGGTTGTGATTGTGGGAGATTTTAATTTTCCACACGTAGACTGCGAAGCCCATACTGTAAAAGGGATGGATGGTTTGGAGTTTGTAAAATGCGTGCAGGATAGTTTTTTTTGCAGCAATACATAGAGGTACCAACTAGTGTTGGATCTTCTGTTAGGAAATGAAATAGGTCAGGTGACAGAGGTATGTGTTGGGGAGCACTTCAGGTCCAGTGATCACAATGCCATTAGTTTCAATATAATTACGGAGAAGGATAGTACTGGACCCAGGGTTAAGAGTTTTGATTGGAGAAAGGCTAACTTTGAGGAGATGTGAAAGGATTTAGAAGGAGTGGATTGGGACAATTTGTTTTATGGGAAGGATGTAATAGAGAAATGGTGGTCATTTAAAGGTGAAATTTTGAGGGTACAGAATCTTTATGTTCCTGTTAGGTGAAAGGAAAGGTTAAAAGTTTGAGAGAGCCATGGTTTTCAAGGGATATTGGAAACTTGGTTAAGAAAAAGAGAGATATCTACAATAAATATAGGCAGCATGGAGTAAATGAGGTGCTTGAGGAATATAAAGAATGTAAGAAGAATCTTAAGAAAGAAATTAGAAAAGCTAAAAGAAGATATGAGGTTGCTTTGGCAAGTAAGGTGAAAAATAAATCTGAAGGGTTTCTACAGTTATATTAACAGCAAAAGGATAGTGAGGGATAAAATTGGGTCCCTTAGAGAATCAGAGTGGACACCTACGTGTGGAGCCGAAAGAGATGGGGGAGATTTTGAACAATTTATTTTCTTTGGTATTCACTAAGGAGGAGGATATTGAATTGTGTAAGGTAAGGGAAACAAGTAGGGAAGTTATGGAAAATATGACGATTAAAGAGGAGGAAGTACTGATGCTTTTAAGGAATATAAAAGTGAATAAATCTCCGGATCCCGACAAGATATTCCCTAGGACCTTGAGGGAGGTTAGTGTAGAAATAGCAGGGGCTCTGACAGAAATATTTCAGAAGTCATTAGAAACGGGGATGGTGCCGGAGGATTGGTGTATTGCTCATGTGGTTCCATTGTTTAAAAAGGGTTCTAAGAGTAAGCCTAGCAATTATAGCCCTGTCAGTTTGACGTCAGTGGTGGGTAAATTAATGGAAAGTATTCTTAGAGGTGGTGTATATAATTATCTGGATAGACAGGGTCTGATTAGGAACAGTCAACATGCGTTTGTGTGTGGAAAGTCCACGTTTGACAAATATTGAATTTTTTGAAGAGGTTACGAGAAAAGTTGACCAGGGTAAAGCTGTGGATGTTGTCTATATGGACTTCAGTAAGGCCTCTGACAAGGTTCCGCACGGAAGGTTAGTTAGGAAGGTTCACTCTTTAGGTGTTAATATTGAAGTAGTGAAATGGATTCAACAGTGGCTGGATGGGAGATGCCAGAGAGTAGTGGTGGATAACTGTTTGTCAGGTTGGAGGCCGGTGACTAGTGGTGTGCCTCAGGCATCTGTACTGGGTCCAGTGTTGTTTGTCATATACATTAATGATCTGGATGATGGGGTGATAAATTGGATTAGTAAGTATGCAGATGATACTAAGGTAGGTGGCATTGTGGATAATAAAGTAGGTTTTCAAAGTTTGCAAAGAGATTTGCAAAGAGAGGCAAAGAGCCAGTTAGAAGAGTGGGCTGAACAATGGCAGATGGAGTTTAATGCTGATAAGTATGAGGTGCTACATTTTGGTAGGAATAATCCAAATAGGACATACATGGTAAATGGTAGGGCATTGAAGAATGCAGTAGAACAGAATGACCAAGGAATAATGGTGCATAGTTCCCTGAAGGTGGAATCTCATGTGGATAGGGTGTGAAGAAAGCTTTTGGTATGCTGGCCTTTATAAATCAGAGCATTGAGATAGGAGCTCGGATGTAATGTTAAAATTGTACAAGGCATTGGTAAGGCCGAAATTGGAGTATTGTGTACAGTTCTCGTCACCGAATTATAGGAAAGATGTCAACAAAATAGAGAGAGTACAGAGAAGATTTACTAGAATGTTACCTGGGTTTCAGCACCTAAGTAACAGGGAAAGATTGAACAAGTTAGGTCTTTATTCTTTGGAGCATAGAAGGTTGAGGGGGGACTTAATAGAGGTATTTAAAATTATGAGGGGGATAGATAGAGTTGACGTGAATAGGCTTTTTCCACTGAGAGTAGGGGAGATTCAAACAAGAGGACATGAGTTGACAGTTAGGGGGCAACAGTTTAAGGGTAACATGAGGGGGAATTTCTTCACTCAAAGAGTGGAAGCTGTGTGGAACGAGCTTTCAGTATAAGTGGTAGAGGCAGGTTCAGTATTGTCATTTAAAGTAAAATTGGATTGGTATATGGACAGGAAAGGAATGGAGGGTTATGGGCTGAGTGCTGATCAGTGGGACTATGTGAGAGTAAGCGTTCTGCACGGTCTAGAAGGGCTGAGATGATCTGTTTCCGTGCTGTAATTGTTATATGGTTTTATATATATATAGAAGTGCAAATGAACCTGAATTTCTTGCTGCTTCCTTCTTTACTTCCCCATCCTATTCCAACTGTGATCTGTCTGTAGCTTCTTGCTTTGTCGTAATGAGAAGCAAGGTGCTTGAGGAATGGCTTTCTGCCTTTCATCTGGACATGTTGCAGACTTCCAGATTCAATATTTCTGATTCAGGTAAATCACGTTCTGTTTGTATCGGGAACCCACTATCCTACCTTGCTTATCCCTATGGCACCTAATCACCCATATTCCCTAGTGAATATGTTAACCTTGCTTCAATTTTCACTAATACTGCCTGATTTGCAAACAGTTTCCAGTATTTTCTGCTTTAATTTCTGATTCTGCATCTGCAGTTACTTGATCTTCAGTGGAAAAAAACAGCTATTGGTTGAAAAGGTAAAATGTGAATTAAGTTTTGGCATAGCTCATCAACCTGTGAATAGAGAAAGGACACATAGCACAACACTGTTCTCAAAATAATGGCTGTTGTTGCAAAATGGAAAACATTTTCTTGATCCAGCTGATACCATTCACAAGCTAAGTGGCTTTGTAGCAGAGATGATGAGCCTTCATTACATTTAGGGATGCTAAAAGGTGCTCCAGGTGTATACAAAATATTTTAAGTTGAGTGTTAGGTACATAGCTGCGGCAGAGAAGAAACAAGATACTGCATTTGCACTGCACTTGTTAAATGTGGCCACTGCAGCCAAAACTGTTAATTTTGGGAGGTCTGCTTAAAAACATGATGGGTTAATCTAGCCTGGAGAGTTGGATTAGATAAAATGTTAGGCAGGCCACTAGGAGAACTTTTCTTCCTCCTGTAAATTCAGTTATTATAAATCTGTTCCTTTGACTTGCACTGTCATCCATCACCAATTAGGAATGACTCCCTGTCTAATAACAACTCATTTTTCTCAAATGTGTTGATCAGATTTGGTCATTACTGGCAAAGCCAGCATTTACAATCCATTCCTAAATGCCTATTCCCTCATCCCATGTATATTGTGATTTACTAGGTAGAGGAAACCACAATGGAGTCAATCTTGGCTATGCAAGGTAAGAATAGCAGTTTTTATCTTCAGGTGATACAAATCAGCCTGATAGGGTTTTCCAAAAAAAAAAAATAGTTTTATTCAAAGTTCAAAGTGAATTTATTATCAAAGCATATGCATGTGTATATGTCACCATACACTACTTTGAGATTCATTTTTTGCTGGCATTTACAGATGCACTAAAACAAATTGAATTTAAGTTTAAATTTCCTTGGTAGCCTAAAGTAATTTTAACTCATATCTCTTGCTCAATATTCCAAATTGCTAGATACAACTACAATGAACAGTCTTTGATCTTAAAAGTTAATTCTGCTTTTCTCTTTTCATGGATGGTGCCTGTCCTAAGTATTTGTACTTTTTGTAATTTGTAATTAGTAAGTATCTGTAACTGATATCCACCTTGAATACAATGCCTGGAGAATACATGCTGGTCAGAACAGGGACCAGTAAACATTTTTCACATTATGTACAAAACATCCCCAGGAAGAAAGTACTCAAGATGTACATTCAAAGTAAACTTATTATCAATATATATCTCACTATATACTATTGTGAAATTCGTTTTCTTGCAGGCATCACAGAGAAATAAAGTAAGATCAATAAAAAACTACATACAAAGATTGACAAAACAGCCCATGTACAAGAGGAGACAAACTAAATAAAAAAAACAAAAACTAAATAAATAAAAACAAATATTAGTATTGAAAACATGTACTATAGAGTCCTTAAAAGTGATTTTTAAAGGCTGTGGAATCTGTTCAGAGTTCAGGTGAGTGAAGTTATCTATTCTGGTCCAGGAGTCTGATGGTTGAAGAGTAATAACTGTTCCTAAACATAGTAGTAGGACCCAAGGCTCCTGTATCTCCTTCTCAATAGCAGCAGTGAGAAGAGAACATATGGCCTAGACGGTGGGAGCCCTTGATGAAGGATACTGCTTTCTTATAGCAGCATCTCTTGCAGATGTGCTCAATGGTGGGGAGGGTTTTGCTTGTGATGAACTGGATCGCGTCCACCACTGTTTGTAGGTTTTTCTGCTTATTGCACATTGCATCAATCAACATATCTCAAAGGACCAGATTGCATAATGAGAGTCAATGCAACAGATGAAAGGTAGCCTGCTTGTGATTTAACCATAACTAACCTGAGCAGCTCCCAGGGGCGGCACTCGTAATCTCTTCATGGCTTTCTGCCTGTCACCTCCCTCCAACTCTGCAGTAACAAGGGCCTACAAAGGAATAACACAGATTATAAATAGTCTTATTCATACCCATTGAGTACAATTGGAAAGAACTAGTTTTCTGAGCCGCTTTATCTGAAATTACTTATTTCATACCTACTAAAAGCCTTAATCCATTAATTTATTTTGTAACTGATAGATTTATTGTCTAGCCTTAGTTGCTTTTCAAATCATCAGCTGCTGATTCATGAAACCAAGAGTCAGCTGCATGAAACAGAACTGAAGTTAACTCTTTAAAAAACACTTAACAAACGCGAGAACCAATGCAAAGACCAGCAACCACTGTTCATCCTAATTTCTCCAAGGAAGGTGGTAATCAACCACTGAAGACACTTGCTATGTGCCATTTGCAAGGAAGTATCAGGACTTCTGACCCAGCAGCAACAAATGCACAGTGACAGAGTTTCAAATTAGGATAGTGTGTGACCTGTAGTGGAAAATGAACTGGTACTATTCTCATTAAGTTGCCTTCCTTGTTCTCCTTTGGGGTAGTGTTTGGGGGTTGTTAAGTATCATTTGAGTAGCTGATGGAAGCAGCTGCAATGCATTTTGTAAATGGTGATGGATGGAGTACATATTCAGGTTTATGCAGTGGGTGCCAACCAAGGACACTGCTTTGTTCTCAACTCTCCTGCAGGTTGTTGAGGGCTCCAAGCAAGTAGGAAGTATTCCATTATACTTTGACTTGTTACTTGCTGAGTTGGAAAGACTCTGGGATATTAAGGTGTGTTACTTGCTTGAGATACCAACTCTGATGAACTGTTGTTGCCATGGTATTTATATATGTAGTTGGTCCAGTTCAGTTACTGGTCAGTGGTGACCCCCAGACTTAGTAACAGAAAGGCCATTGAATGATAATTAGGTTAGACTCTCTCCTTCTGGAGTTGGGCATAGCTTGACTTTCAAATGTTAAATAGTTCTCATCAACTCACCCCTAAATAATATCCAAGTCATGCTGCTTTATTTTGAGAGATATTGCACACAAAATATAATAGCAACATCAACAAACCATCTTGCTTTCTACCCACATGATGGAAGAATTGTCATTTTTAATTTACTGAAGCTTTTTGGGTCTACGACACTGCTTGGAGGAAGAACTGCAGCAAATTCAGAAAAGGAAATGCCAGAGATATTCAGCAGATAAGGTGGCATTTTGGAAAGAGAGTCAGAATTACATATTCCAGGTTAAAAACATTTCATCACAACTGATCATCAACCTGAAATCCTGATTTTCTCTTTGCACGGATGTCTGTCCTGCTGAATATCTCTAGCATTTTCTGTTTTTAATTCTAAATTTGTTTTTTGATTCTTTCAATTATGTGTACGAATCACGGCAACTAACCTCAAAAAATCACAACCACCTGAACAAGAGAAAATCTGCAGATGCTGTAAATGTCATCTGTACACTTTTCCATAGATGCTGCTTGGTTTGCTGAGTTCCTTCAGCATTTGTGTGTGTTGCGCAGCAACATGAATTTGGATTGAATGTGAAGTGCTTTCCCCTTGATAATAGTTGACTTCAGGTTTACAAGTGCTTCCAGAACCCATACTTAGCTGTAATTGTCTCATGCACTATCACCAATCTCACTGACTCTGGATCTCCCATCCACTGCCACCAACCTCATAGCTCCCCAAAGCTGCACTGCTTATTTCCACCTACTATCGAAGATCCACAAACCTGACTGTCAGGGGGGCTCCCTGCTTCAGCCTGCTCCAGTCCCACTGAACTCATGTTCACATACATCGATTTCATTTTATCCTCCCACCCCCGTTGGTTCAGTCCTTCTAACCTGCATCTGTGTTAATACATAGGCTCTTGATCACTTCAATCTCTTTCAGTCCCCTGGCCCAATTGACTCATATTCACTATGGATGTCCAGTCTCTATACACTTCTTTACCCCAACAGGAAGGCCTTAAAACTGTTGTACAAAGACTGTTGTAAATCTAGTCAAGAAGAAAAGAGTTTACGAAAGGTTCAAAAAACTAGGTAATGATAGAGATCTAGAAGATTATAAGGCTAGCAGGAAGGGGCCACGAGAAGGCCTTGGCAGACAGGATTAAGGAAAACCCCAGGGCATTTGAGAAGTATATGAAGGATAAGATGTGAGAGAACAGGACCAATCAAATGTGACAGTGTATATAGAATGGAGGAGATAGCAGAGGTACTTAATGAATACTTTGCTGCAGTATTCACTATGGAAAAGGATCTTGGTGATTGCAGGGATGACTTGCAGCGGACTGAAAGGCCTGAGCATGCAGATATTATGAAAGAGGATGTGCTGGAAATTTTGGAAAGCATCAAGTTGTATAAGTCACCGGAACCAGATGAGATGTATCCCAGGCTACTGTGGGAAGAGAGGGAGGAGATTGCTGAGCCTCTAGCGATGATCTTGCATCATCAATGGGAATGGAAGAAGTTCCGGAGGATTGGAGGGTTGTGGCTATTGTTCCCTTATTCAAAAAAGGGAGTAGAAAAAGTCCAGGAAATTGGCTTTGTCAAAGGCAGATCGTGCCTGACGAGCCTGATTGAATTTTTTGAGGTTGAAGGTAGAGCAGTAGATGTAGTGTATATGGATTTCAGTAAGGCATTTGATAAGGTACCCCATGCAAGGCTTATTGAGAAAGTAGGGAGGCAATGGATCCAAGGGGACATTGCTTTGTGGATCCAGAACAGGCTTGCCCACAGAAGGCAAGAAGGTTGTAGACGGGTCCTATTCTGCATGGAGGTCGGTGATCAGTGGTGTGCCTCCGGGATCTGTTCTGGGATGCTTCCTCTTATAAATGACCTGGATGAGAAAGTGGAGGGATGGGTTAGCAAACTTGCTGATGACAGAAAGGTTGGGGGTGTTGTGGATAGTGTGGAGAGCTGTCAGAGGTTACAGCAGGACACCAATAGGATGTAATACTGGGCTGAGAAGTGGCAGATGGAGTTCAACCCAGATAATTGTGAGGTGGTAAATTTTGTAGGTCAAATATGATGGCAGAATATAGTATTAATGGTAAGACTCTTGGCAGTGTGGAGGATCAGAGGGATCTTGGGGTCCGAGTCCATAGGATACTCAAAACTGCTGCATGGGTTGACTCTGTGGTTAAGAAGGCATACGCTGCATTGGCCTTCATCAACCGTGGGACTGAATTTAAGAGCTGAGAGGTAATGTTACAGCTATATAGGACCCTGGTCAGACTCCACTTACTTGGAGTACTGTGCTCATTTCTGGTCACCTCACTACAGGAAGGATGTGGAAACCATAGAAAGAGTGCAGAGGAGATTTACAAGGATGTTGACTGGATTGAGGAGCATACCTTATGAGAATAGGTTGAGGGAACTTGGCCTTTTCTCCTTGGAGCGACAGAGGATGAGTGGTGACCTGATAGATGTACAGGTGTCTCTCTCCCACCCCTCCCCCCACAAAGGTAGAGCGTTCCTATGAAACCTTTCTTGAGCCGCAATGGCGTAAAATGAAGAACCATTAATTGAAATGGGAAACATTTTTGTAAAAGCAAAACTCCTTTTTGTAATACAAAAACAAGTTACTAATGTAGGTCTTTTGTAAAAGCGAAGTGGTGTAAAGTGAACATCTGTAAAGCGGGGGACGCCTGTATATAAGATGATGAGAGGCATTGGTTGTGTATATAGTCAGAGGCTTTTTCCCAGGGCTGAGATGGCTAGCACAAGAGGGCACAGATTTAAGGCGCTTAGAAGCAGGTACAGAGGAGATGTCAAGGGTAAGTTTTTTTTTACGTAGAGTGAGTGCGTGGAATGGGTGGTGGCGGCAGAAGCAATAGAGTATTTTAAGAGACTCCTGGAGCTTAGAAAAATATATGGGTAACCCTAGGTAATCTCTAAGGTAAGGACATGTTCAGCACAGCTTATGGGCCGAAGGGCCTGTATTGTGCTGTAGGTTTTCTATGTTTCTAAAACTCTTTTTTTGAGACAACATATGTAACCAGTTCCTCTCCACCACCACCCTCCTCCATCTGGTGGAACTGGTCCTCACACTCTACAATTTCTCTTCTGGCTCCAAAGCAAAACACACAAAATATTGAAGGAACTCAGCAGGTCAGGCGGCATCTATGGAAACAAACAGTCAACATTTCGGGCTAAGACCCTTCATCAGGAGTGCGAAGGAAGGGGGAAGACATCAGAATAAGAAGTTGGGTGGGGGTGGGGGTGGGGGGGAGGAGGTAAGCTGTACAAACTAGAAGCCAGGTGGGTGGTGGACGGGGAATGAAGAAAGAAATTAGGAGGTGATAGATGGAAAAGGCAAACAGTTGGAGAAGAAAGAATCTATAGGAGAAAATGAAGGATAGAGGCACCAGGGGAGGTGACAGGCAGGTGAGGAGAGGAGGTAAGAGAAGGGACAGAGTGGGGAATTGAAGAAGTAAGTGGGAGAGTGAAAACTGCCAAAAGTTGGAGAAATCAATGTTCATGCCATCAGGTTGGAGGCAACTGAGACAGAATAAGAGGTATTGTGGAATACGAGGCATTGCTCTTCATCATGGCAGAAGAGGAGGCCATGGACTGACATGTTGGAATGGGAATGGAGGTTGGAATTAAAATGGTTGGGCACCAGAAAATCCTGCTTTTTCTGGATGGAATGAAGTACTCAACAAAGTGATTCCCCAATTCTTGGCTGGTCTCACCAACGTAAAGGAGGTTGCATTGGGATATAGTTGATGACCCCAACAGATTCACAGGTGAAGCACTGTGTCACCTGGAAGTACTGTTTGGGGCCCTTCCACTTTCAGCTCCTCCCAGTTCCTCCAAACCCAAGGTGTAGCCAAGGGCACTGCATGGACCAAGGTATGCCTGTTTTTTTACTGGCTACTATATGTAGAACACTTCTTGTTCTGCCTTCACTGGTTACATTTCCCAACTCTTACTGTGATACAGTTACAATTCCATTACTGCAACTTCATTCACCCATGTTGAGCTTATTAATTTTATCAACTTTACCTCCAACTTACACTCTGCCCTTAAATTCATTTCATAAATCTCTTGTGTTATGATGTCTCCATCTCTGGAGATAGATTGTCTACTGACATATTTCATAAACCTGCTGACTCTCCCAGCTATCATTATACGTCTTCCCAACCTGTAACTTGTAAAAATGCTACTCGCTTTTCTCAGTTCCTCTGTCTCTACTGCATCTGTTCTCAAGATGAGGCTTTTCATTCTAGAACATTTGAGCTGTCCTCCCCCTTCAAAGGGATTTCCCTTTTTCTACCATTGATGGTACCTTCACCTGCATATCCTCCATTCCCCGATAGCCGCCTTCATCCCATCTTCTTGTTGCCATAACTGAGATAGGGTTTCTCTTGTCCTTTTGAGGAATTCCCTGTGAGACTCCACATCCAGCACTTCAACTTCCTCCAGCTTCAACAGGATCCCACCACTAAACACATCATTACCTTTCCGCTCTCTCCATAGGGATTGCTATCTCCATGAATATCTGTCCATTTGTCCCTCCCTACTCCCTCCTGCCACTTATCCCTGCTTGCGGCACAAGGGTTACACCTTCCCAACCACCTCCTCCCTCACCACCATTCAGAGCTATAAACAGTCCTTCCAGGAGAGGCAACACTTCACCTGTGAATCTTTTGGGGTCATCTGGTGCTCCCAGTGTGGCCTCCTCTATATCACTGAGACCCAATGTAGACTGGGAGACACCTTTGCTCTGTCTGCAACAGGCGGGATTTCCCAGTGGCCAATTCCATTCTTCCTTCGCATTTTAACATGCCAGTCCAAGGCATCCTCTGCTGCCAAGATGAGGCCACTCTCAGGTTGCAGGAGCAACACCTAGTATTCCAACTAGGTAGCCTCCAAACTGACAGCATTTTCTAACTTCCAGGAATATAGACAATAGGTGCAGAAGTAGACCATTCGGCCCTTCGAGCCTGCACCACCATTTTGAGATCATGGCTGATCATCTACTATCAATACCCAGTTACTGCCTTGTCCCCATATCCCTTGATTTCCCTATCCATAAGATACCTATCTAGCTCCTTCCTGAAAGCATCCAGAGAATTGGCCTCCACTACCTTCCGAGGCAGTGCATTCCAGACCCCCACAACTCTCTGGGAGAAGAAGTTTTTCCTTAACTCTGTCCTAAATGACCTACTCCTTATTCTCAAACCATGCCCTCTGGTACTAGACTCGCCCAGCATCTGGAACATATTTCCTGCCTCTATCTTGTCCAATCCCTTAATAATCTTATATGTTGCAATCAGATCCCCTCTCAATTTCCTTAATTCCAGCGTGTACAAGCCCAGTCTCTCTAACCTCTCTGTGTAAGACAGTCCTGACATCCCAGGAAGTAACCTCATGAATCTACGCTGCACTTCCTCTACAGCCAGGATGTCCTTCCTTAACCCTGGAGACCAAAACTGTACACAATACTCCAGGTGTGGTCTCACCAGGGCTCTGTACAAATGCAAGAGGATTTCCTTGCTCTTGTACTCAATTCCCTTTGTAATAAAGGCCAACATTTCATTACCCTTCTTCACTGCCTGCTGCACTTGCTCATTTACCTTCAGTGATTGATGAACAAGGATTTCTAGATCTCTTTATATTTCTCCCTTTCCTAACTTTACACCATTCAGATAATAATCTGCCTTCCTGTTATTACTCCCAAAGTGGATAACCTCACACTTATTCACATTAAACGTCATCTGCGAAGTATCTGCCCACTCACCCAGCCTGTCCAAGTCACCCTGAATTCTCCTCACATCCTCATCACATGTCACACTGCCACCCAGCTTAGAATCATCAGCAAACTTGCTGATGTTATTCTCAATGCCTTCATCTAAATCGTTGATGTAAATCATAAACAGCTGTGGTCCCAATACCGAGCCCTGTGGCACCCCACTAGTCACCACCTGCCATTCCGAGAAACACCCATTCACCGCTACCCTTTGCTTTCTATCTGCCAACCAGTTTTCTATCCATGTCAATGTCTTCCCCCCCCCCAATGCCATGAGCTTTGATTTTACCCACCAATCTCCTATGTGGGACCTTATCAAATGCCTTCTGAAAATCGAGGTAAACTACATCCACTGGATCTCCCTTGTCTAACTTCCTGGTTACATTCTCGAAAAACTCCAATAGATTAGTCAAGCGTGATTTACCCTTGGTAAATCCATGCTGGCTCAGCCCAATCCTATCACTGCTATCTAGATATGCCACTACTTCATCTTTAATAATAGATTCTAGCATCCTCCCCACCACTGATGTCGGGCTGACAGGTCGATAATTCTCTGTTTTCTCCCTCCCTCCTTTCTTAAAAAGTGGGATAACATTAGCCATTCTCCAATCCTCAGGAACTGATCCTGAATCTAAGGAACATTGGAAAATGATTATCAATGCATCCGCAATTTCCAGGGCCACCTCCTTTAGTACCCAAGGATGCAGACCATCTGGACCTGGGGATTTGTCAGCCTTCGGTCCCATCAGTCTACTCATCACCGCTTCCTTCCTAATGTCAATCTGTTTCATTTCCTCTGTTACCCTATGTCCTTGGCCCACTCATACATCTGGGAGATTGCTTGTGTCTTCCTTAGTGAAGACAGATGTAAAGTACTTATTAAATTCTTCTGCCATTTCTCTGTTTCCCATAACAATTTCATCTAATTCATTCTTCAAGGGCCCAACATTGTTCTTAACTATCTTCTTTCTCTTCACATACCTAAAATTCTCCCTCTCTCCTCCTAGTTTCCTTCTTACTCGTTCTCCTCCTCACTTGCCTATCATCTCCCTCTGGTGCCTCTTCTCCTTCCCTTTCTCCCAATGTCTATCAGATACCTTCTTCAGCTCTTTACCTTTTTCTACCTATCACCTTGTAGCTTCTAACTTCATCCACCCTACCCTACCCACCTACCTTCCCCCTCATCTGGCTTCACATCATCTAAGGAGGGTTGTATTGCTTCCCCTCCACCCTCCACTTTCTTGTTCTGCCTTCTTCCCCCTTCCTTTCAAATTCTGATTAAGGGTCTTAGCCAGAAACATCAACAGTTTTATTCCTTCCCATAGATGCTGCCTCATCTGCTGAGTTCCTCTCTCCAGCATTTTGTATGTGTTACTCTGGATTTAAAACCTGCAGAATCTCCTAACCTCTTGGTTAAATACTGCCTTAATGTTAAAGCAATCACTAGGTCCACCGTAAAAAACAACATCTTAATCAGGTCAGAAGGAAACAGATCATGTTTTAGCCCTTGCATTTATTCAGTCACACTGCAGAATCAGCTGGGATTCATCAGTGGCTTTGCTGTTAAACCATCCTTCGTGACTGATATTTCTAGTCCACTATCCAGCATTCCTTTTATGGCCTAGTGACTCTCACAGTTGTCTGGAAATGCTAATTAGTATTTATTAGTCAACTGGAGGAAGGAGCTCTCTGCTTGCTTGTGTTTGAGACTTCATGAGATCTGGTATCATTCATTTAACCCGTATACCATTGTGTTACCACCTACTGTGAGTCTGTCCTTCTGGTGTGACTAGAAGTACCTGGAGGTTGTGAAGAATAGATTTGCATGTTGGCTGTAAGAATAATCTGATTAGTACAACTACATAACCCTCTGACTGGTGTGGGACAGGTCACATAATTTAGACCTAATTACTCGATGTTCATATGTAGAACATTGCTGGAATCCTGCAAGTATATCACTACTAGGTGGTCATATTGGTTCATTCCTATTATTATTCTATAGCAGCTTTGATACAAAACGGATGTCTTGCTAACTCTAGGTTGATCATTAATTCGACTTTCTAATTCATGTTCTAATCCTAAACTCTCCAGCACATACACTGAGAAGTGACAAAACCTACCAATGAACATTTTTTGACAGTAAAAACACAGGCATTATGAATACTACATTGTGAACTGACCACTTTCAGGAAGAATCCTTGTTCTTCATCATGTGAAATACTCTGTGTCTCTCACCTCTGTTTCACTGATGAGCTGAGTGATTTTCTTGCAGGTGTAGAATGGAGCCACCTCTACATGCACTACTCGCCAGTCAGCTCCACGACTTGTCTCCAGCATCTTGTCATGCTTCTTCAGAATCTTTCGGAAACCAGTGAAATTCAGATTCTAAAAGATAGCAGGAGGTAATTTAGTATTTAGACTAGTAATGCATACTGTTTTTACCTCATACATTTAACTGCCCCATTGAGATTGCTGGAACTGTAAGCTGAAAAGTAATTTGAAGTTTCTTCTGTGGAACCATTCTAGACTTCTACTCTGTTTGCTGTTGTACCCACAAATGTACATTTTCTTATACATTCAGTTGTTTTTATACTGTGGGTTAATGGAATCAGTAGTTACTTCACTAAATTTTAAATATAGAGGTAAAAAAAAATAAGGAGCAAAAGTAATTAAATGATACTGAGCACATATTAGCCATGCTCTAAATGAATGATGGAATAGATTCATGGAACTGAATCATCCACACTATTCACTTCCATGTTCAGCATTATCAATTACATAGCTACCAGCATTGCTCAAATTTAAGAAAGTAGATACGTATTTCTCTCATATCTTCCACTAGTAAATGCATCTCTTCACTGTCTCAAGAACTTGGAACTGGTTCAATACCGCAAACCACGACATAACAATCAACCATGCACAAGATCACAAGACAAAGGAGCAGAAGTAGGCCATTCGGCCCATTGGGTCTGCTCCGCCACTCCACCATGAGCTAAACTATTCTCCCCTCTAGTTCCAATTTTCGGTTTTTTTCCCTATATTTCTTGATACCCTGACTAATCAGCTACCTGTCAATCTCCTCCTTAAAAACCTTCAATGATTGGGTCTCCACAGCTGTATTTGGCAACGAATTCCATAAATCCATGACCCTCTGGCTAAAAAAATTTCTCTTCATCTCTGTTTTAAATGAGTACCCTCTAAATCTAAGACTGTGACCTCTTGTCCTGGACTCACACACCAAGGGAAACAGCCTTTCCACATCTACTCTGTCCAACCCTTTCAACATTTGAAATGTTTCTATGAGATCCCCTATCATTCTTCTATACCCTAATGAATACAATCCAAGAGCCGATAAACGCTCCTCATATGTTAGTCCCTGCATTCCAGGAATCATCCTAGTGAATCTTCTCTGAACTCTCTCCAACATCAGTACATCCTTTCTAAGATAGGGGGCTCAAAACTGCACACAGTATTTCAAATGGGGTCTCACCAGTGCCCCATAGAGCCTCATCAACACCTACTTACTCTTATACACTATTTCTCTATAAATGAATGCCAACATAGCATTCGCTTTCCTTACTGCCGATCTAACCTGGTGGTTAACCTTTAGGGTATCCTGCACTAGGACCCCCAAGTCCCTTTGCACTTCCGATTTTTGAATTTTCTCCCCATCTAAATAATAATCTGCCCAATTGTTTCTTCTTTCAAAATGTAGAAACGTACATTTCTCAACATTGTATCTCACCTGCCATTTCTTTGCCCACTCTCCGAAACTGACCAAGTCTCTCTGCAACCTTTCTGTTTCTTCAACACCTCCTGCTCCTCCACCTATCTTGGCGTCATCCACAAACTTAGCCACAAAACCGTTTAATCCATAATCATCGATATACAGTGTAAAAAGAAGAGGCCCCAACACCGACCCTTGCGGAACACCACTAGTGACTGGCAACCAACCAGATCCCTGTATTCCCACTCTTTGCTTTCTGCCTATCAGCCAATGCTGCACCCATTCCAATATCCTTCCTGTAATTCCATGGGCACTCATCTTATTAAGCAGCCTCTTATGCGGCACCTTATCAAAGACCTTTTGAAAATCCAAATACACAACATCCACAGCCTCTCCCTTATCAATCTTATTTGAGATTATATCAAAAAATTCCAATAGCTTGGTGAGGCAGGAACTTCTCTTCATGAAACCATGCTGGCTTGGGCCTATTTTGTCATGCACCTTAAGGTAATTCATAATCTCAACCTTGAGGATCGATTCCAATAACTTCCTAACTACTGATGTCAGACTAATAGGTCTGTAATTTTTTTTTTGCTGCCTCCCCCCTTTCTTAAACAACGGAACTACATTTGCGACCTTCCAGTCATCTGGAACCCTGCCCGAGTCTACTGATTCCTGGAAGATTATTTCCAATGCCTCCACAATCTCCAAAGCCGCCACCTTCAGAACCTATTCAGAACTTCATTCGGTCCGTGAGACTTATCTATCCTTAGTCCATTTGGCTTCTCAAGCACTTTCTCTCTAGTAATCTTGACTGTACCTAATTCTATTCCCTGAGACCTTTGGCTATCAGGTATGTTGCTAATGCCTTCCACTGTGAAGACTGATGCAAAATATTTAGTTCCTCTGCCATCTCTTTGTTACCCATTATAATTTCTCCAGCATCCGTTTCAATAGATCCTATATCTACCTGTGTCACTCTTTTACTCTTCATATATTTAAAAAAAACTCTTAGTGTCCTTTTTTATGTTAATTGCCAATTTCCTTTCATAATTCATCTTTTCTTTCCTAATGACTTTCTTAGTTTCCTTCTGTAAATTTTTAAAATTCGTCCAGTCCTCAGTTTTTCCACTAATTTTTGCTTCCTTGTACGCTGCCTCTTTTGCTTTCATTTTAGCCTTAACTTCTCTTGTTAGCCACATTTGTGTCATTTTTCCTTTTATGATTTTCTTTTTTCTTGGAATATATTTTTCCTGCACTCTCCTTTTCTTGTAGGAATTTCATCCAATTCTGCTCTACTGTCCCTCAATTTAGCTTACTTTTCAAATCAAATTGGGCCAGTTCCTCCCTCATACCACTGTAATTTCCTTTGTTCCACTGAAATATTGATACACCTAATATCAGCTTCTCCTTTTCAAATTTGAAACTGAACTTGATCATATTATGATCACTGCTTCCAAGGGGTTCCATTACCTCCAGTTCCCTAATCACCTCAGGCTCATTACACAGCACCCAATCCAAAACAGCCGATCCCCTGGTGGGCTTATGGACAAGCTGCTCCAGAAAGCCATCCCATAGGCATTCTACATTCTCCTGAGATCCAGTATCTTCCTGACTTTCCCAATCCACTTTCATATTAAAATCTCCCATAATTATTTTGACATTTTCCTTCTGACACGCTTTTTCTATTTCCAGCTGTAACTTGTAGTCCACATCCCGGCTGCTGTTTGGAGGCCTGTATATAACTGCTATTAATGTCTTTTTACCCTTGCCATTTCTTAACTCAACCCATAGGGATTCTACTTCTTCTGATCCTATGTCCCTTCTTTCTAGTGATTTGATATCATTGCTTACCATCAGGGCCATGCCACCCCCTTTACCTACTTTGCTATCTATCTTTGCTATACACGGTGTATCCTTGAACATTCAGCTCCCAATCACATCCATCATTTAGCCATGACTCAGTGATGGCCACTATGTCATATCTTTTAACCTGTAGCTGTACATCAAGGTCATCCACTTTATTTCTAATGCTGTGGGCATTTAAGTATAGTACACTTAGATCAGTATTTGTTATATTTCTATCGCACAGCAAATTATCCTGTCTATTCACCTGCCTGTCCTTCTTACCATCTTTGCTGCTCAGTATCTTTGACTTATTTCTATTTTCCTCTTCCTCGACCCTAACACCCTGGTTTCCTTCCCCCTGCCAACTTAATTTAAACCCTCCCTAACAGCTATATTAAACAATCCCGTCAGGATATTATTACCCTTTGAGTTCAGGTGTAACCCATCATTTCTGTATAAGTCAAGCCTCCACCAAAATAGATCCCAGTGATCTAAGACTTTGAAGCCCTGCCCCCTGTACCAGTTACTTAGCCACACATTCATCTGCTTAATTCTGCTAAGCCATCACTGGCGTGTGGCTCAGGCAGTAATCCTGAGATTATTACTCTGGAGGTCCGGCTTTTCAATTTTCTTCCTAGCTCCTAGTAATCTTCCTTCTGGACCTCCTCTCTTTTTCTGTCCATGTCATTGGTACCAATGTGTACCAAGACTTCTGGTTGCTTGCCCTCTCTCCTCAGAATACTCTGGACCCGATCAGAGATATCCCGCACCCTGGCACCAAGGAGACAACACACCATTCGGGTATCCTTGTCTGGCTCGCAGAATCTCTTGGCTGTTCCCCTCACAATGGAATCCTCTAGAAGTACTGCATTTCTCCTTGCTTTCTTGATCACGGCACTGGGCAAAGTGCCAGAGTCCCGTTTGAACTGATCATTCAGATCAGTTCAGCAACAAAAATGGTGTAATTTTAAGGCATTAATACATTCAGTGGTAACATTACTCTACTAGAAGTTCATGACTAGCACCAATAATCCAGAGCAATTAATTCTCATCCAACAATGGCAGTTTGACTTACATCAGTGGTATAGGATAACATCAGTATTGGTGATTTGAAAGCCTAAATGGCTTTGGATCCAGAGCAAAAGAGGTTGCCTTTTGACTGTCCTCTGAAATGATGGAGCAAACTGCATATTTGTCTCAAATCTGTTATAAAATGAAGTAATGAAAAGGGCAATTTTCTTGGGATAAGATTTAGAAAATAAAAAATGCATACCCAGCCATTCAAACTGAAAAGTCCACATCACTCTCTGGTTTGAGATGGTAAAGTTCAGCCAAGACTTGCTGGCTACTAATTATTTTATCGATCACACTTTTTCTTGAAAACAATCATGGTAATGAATAGCCTGTAATTTCCATTCCAGATTTCAGCTGGCATTTTTGCAGTGTAAACTTAAGTCTCAGAGGTTCAGGATGGTTGTGGTCTGGTGTGTACAGGCCAAATCAAGGTGGTGAGGCCTGACCCGAGAACAAGGAATGAGCCAATGTTTGGCCATTGCTGGATCATGCTTGGAGCTAATTTGAAGCGCAGATCCAAAAAGAGGTGAGGCAGCGGTGCCCAGGCCCAAGAGTGAGGAACAAGCCAATGTCTGACCGACTTAGGAGCAGAACAGATTGGAAAGGCCAGGTGCAGGCTGAACCGAGGCTGCAGGTCCCTGGCCTGAAAGCATATTGAAGAGAAACTGGGTCTCAGAGCAAGGAACAAATAGCAGTTTGGCTGATTTAAGCGCCAGACCAGACTGAAAAGAAAAAATGGTCTGACCTGGAACAAACCTGTGAATGTTGCTATTGACTCCCAGACTCTACTAATTCCAGAAAAAGTAGCAGCATGTACCGTAGCTCCTGACACTAGCATTGTCATTCACTATCAGTTGATCTATTTCCGATCCCTTTCCTAGCACTGATGTCAATAACCTTGATTTCCATAAATCCCAGAAATAACCTGACCTTTATTCTTAAAATACACCCATTTCTTTTGGTAAAAAGACCAAAACAGTATACAGTTCCTTGGGTCTGGTCTCACCAATGGTTTATACAAATGCAATATGAATTCAAGTTATCTTGTAATAAAGGCTAAATATTATTTGCCTTCCTTATTGCTTGTCGTACCCATGTTGGCCTTCAGGAACTCGTGTATAAACAGGTCAATGTTCCCTTGAATGCCAACAATACCATTCCTTACCATTTAGCAAATAATCTAATTATTTTGTTATGTGCAACAAAGTGGATAATTTCACATTTTTCCACATTATATTCCCACTGCCATGTTTTCACCCTCTCATCAGTTTGCCCAGATTGCCTTGAAGCCTCTTGACGCACCCACCCGCTTCAATATTCACAATTCTAACTAGTTATATAGTGCCAGTAAACTTGGAAATAGGCCATTTGGTCTTCTTAGCGAAATTGTTGATGTAGATTATGAAAAGTAGTGGCTTTTCATCTGAAATCTAACAGGGAGTTAGGAAGGAGGTTGAGAAGCAAGACCTCAAAGGTAATAATCTTGAGATAACTGCCTATGCATGTGACAGCCCCTTGGCATGAGCGTTGAATTCTCCAACTTCCGGTAATTCCCTCCCACCATCCCAGTTTCACTCGGCCTCCTCCCCCTGCTGCCTATCACCTCCCTCATGGTTTTGCCTTCTTCTACTACCCATAGTGCTTTCCCCTTACCTTACTTCTTCACCTTTCCTGCTTCCCCTACCCCACCCCTTGATCTTTTCCCAAACTGGTTTTTCACCTGGCACCTACCAGCCTTCTCCTTCCAACCCTCCCCCAACCTTCTTCATAGGGTCCCTGCCCCCTCCTTCTTCATTTCCATGGATGCTGCCTGAACTGCTGAGTTCCTCCAGCATGTTGCTTTGACCCCAGCATCTGCAGAGTATTTTGTGTATACTCTTAACCTAAATTGATGCAATCCTTTGGACAATATGGTCAATTACCAGGATACAAGATCAACATAGATAAAACCCAATTACTTTCATATAACTATAGTCCACCAAGAGAAATTGAAAGTAGATATCCCTGGGCATGGCAAACAGAGTCTTTCAAATATTTGGGCATCATTATTTCAAATTTTCAGAATGCAATTATCAGCCAATATTTTAAAAAATGAAGGAAGATATATAAGATGGAATCTAATACCTTTTTTTAGTTTCAGTTCAAGGATTGAATCTATTAAAGTGAATATACCGCCCAGACTATTATATCTCTTTCAAACCCTACCAATAGAAATTAATCAAAATCAATTCAATAAATGGAACAAAATGTTATCAAGATATATTTGGCAAGGTAAAAGGCCTAGAGTTCATCTCAAAACTTTGCAATTAGCTAAGGAAAAGGGGAGATGGGGCCTACCTTCTATTAGAGATTATTATTTTGCAGCACAGTTGAGAGCTGTGATATATGTTGGTGCAACCCATATGACGCTCAATGGAAAAACATTGAGGATGGGATACTTCCCATCTCCATACAGGCAATTTTGGCTGATAACAACCTACAAAGGTACATAAATACTATTGATAACCCATGGGTGAAATGGACTCTTAAAATATGGAAAACTATTATAAAAGAATATAAACTAGAGGGAGATATTGCAATTCTTAAATGCTGTGCATATGACTCGGATTTTACGGCGAATAAACTGGATGCTAGATTTAAGGAATGGACAGTTAAAGGAATAACAATTCTTTGCAATATAATGAAAGAAGGAACACTGTTCAGTTTTGAAGTGCTTAAAGAGAAACACATTAGAAAAACAAGACTTTTATTGGTATTTACAGATGCAAAAATAAGTTAATAGGATGGTTAAAAATGTAGCCAAGTACATGTTTGATAGAGCTATTTAGAAAAGCGTATAATTCAGATAATGGTAGTAGAATATTTCAAGCGTGTATAAGCGTTTGTCAAATCTTAAAACACATTCGACTTCATACACTAAAACAATATGGGAGAGGGAAGGTGAGATAATTATATCTGAGGAAGAATGGACAATAATATGGAGGTATCAATGGAAGTGTACCAGTTCACAGAAATGGAGGGAGTTCGGATGGAAAAACTTGATAAACTATTTTATTACACCCTCTCAGAAATCCCATTATGATAGTAACCTCCCTGTTTGCTGGAGAAATTGTGGAAATAAATATGCAAACCATTATTATATTTTCTGGGAATGCCCCGTTATTAAAGACTATTGCAGTGGGATATACCCTACAAGACATCTTAGAAATACCCTTAGAAAATAAGACCATATATTTTGGGTATACACCTCAAGAATGGTTGATAAGAGATAAATATTTAATGAATATACTGCTAGTGGCTGGTAGAAAGACCCTTACTAGGAAATGGTTATCACAGGAGAGCCTAACCTTAAATACATAGATGGAAATCACAATGGACATTTACAAAATGGAGAAGATAATAGCATCTGTTAATCATAAGTTAGAATAATTTGGTTCATACCAGGAAAAATGATTTAAATACATAACACCTCATAGGCCTGATTTTATCCTCACAAATCAATGATTGTGTTGTTAAAAAAAGATCACTCCCTACTTGTACATAGTTTTCTCCTTTTGCTTGTTCTTTCTTTCCTCTCTTTTCTATAATTATATACCTCAGATAATTACTATGTGGAGATTTGTGTCATATTTGACTATGTGATATATATGTACAGTATCTGAAATACATCTTATGGAAATATTTGTTTAAAAACATACAAACATAGAAAATAGGAGCAGGAGTAGGCCATTCGGCCCTTCGAGCCGGCACCGCCATTCAGTATGAGCATGGCTGATCATCCAACTTAGAACCCTGTACCTGCTTTCTCTCCAAACCCCCTGATCCCTTTAGCCACAAGGGCCATATCTAACTTCCTCTTAAATATAGCCAATGAACCGGCCTCAACTGTTTCCTGTGGCAGAGAATGATGAACTTCAATAAAAAAATAAATTTCAAAAAAAAAGGAGAGACTGCACTTGATCTGGTATTGAGAAATGAACCTAGTCAGGTCTCTCAGTGGGAGAGCATTTCAGAGATAGTGATCACAATTATATCTCCTTTACCATAGCATTGGAGAGGGATAGGAACAGACAAGTTAGGAAAGTGTTTAATTGGAGTAAGGGGAAATATGAAGCTATCAGGCAGGAACTTGGAAGCATTAATTGGGAACAGATGTTCTCAGGGAAATGTATGGCAGAAATGTGGCAAAAGTTCTGGGGATATTTGTGCAGCATTCTGCATAGTTATGTTCCAATGAGACAGGAAAATGATGGTAGGGTACAGGAACCATGGTGTACAAAGGCTGTTGAAAGTCTAGTGAAGAAGAAAAGAAAACCTTAGGAAAGGTTCTCAAAAACTAGGTAATGATAGAGATCTAGAAGACTATAAGGCAAGCAGGAAGGAGCTTAAGAATGAAATTAGAAGAATCAGTAGGGGCCATGAGAAGGCCTTGGCAAGCAGAATTAAGGAATATCACAAGGCATTTTACAAGTATATGAAGAGCAAGAGGGTAAAACATGAGAGAATGGGGACTAATCAATTGTGACAGTGGAAAAGTATGTATTGAACCGGTAGCAGAGATACTTAATGAATACTTTGCTTCAGTATTCACAATGGAAAAAGATCTTGGCGATTGAAAGGATGACTCACAGTGGACTGAAAAGCTTGACCATGTCGATTATTAAGGAAGATGATGTGCTGGAGCTTTTGGAAAGCATCAAGTTGGATAAGTCTCCAGGACTGGATGAGATGTACCCCAAGCTATTGCGGAAGGTGAGAGAGGAGATTGCTGAACCTCTGACGATGATCTTTGCATCATCAATGGGGATGGGAGAGGTTCCGTAGGATTGGAGGGTTGCAGATGTTGTTCCTTTATTCAAGAAAGGGAGTAGAGATAGCCCAAGAAATTATAGGCCAGTGAGTTTTATTTCAGCAGTTGGGAATTGATGGAAAAGATCCTGAGAGGCAGGGTTTATAAACATTTGGAGAGTCATAATATGATTAGGAATAGTCAGTATTGCTTTGTCAAAGGCCTTATGAGCCTGATTGAATTTTTCGAGGATTTGACTAAATACATTGATGAAGGTAGAGCAGTAAATGGAGTGTATATGGATTTCAGCAAGGCATTTGATAAGGTACCCTGTGCAAGGCTGATTGAGAAAGTAAGGAGGCAGGGGATCTATGGGGACCTTGCTTTGTGGATCCAGAATTGGCTTGTCCACAGAAGACAAAGAGTGGTTGTAGACAGGTCATATTCTGCATGGAGGTCGGTGATCAGTGGTATGCCTCAGGGATCTGTTCTGGGACCTCTTCTCTTCGTGATATTTATAAATGACCTGGATGAGGAAGTGAAGGGATGGGTTAGCAAATTTACTGATGACACAAAGACTGAGGGTGTTGTGGATATTGTGGAGGGCTGTCAGAGGTTACAACGGGACATCGATAGGCTGCAAAACTGGGCTGAGAAGTGGCAGATGGAGTTCAACCCAGATAAGTGTGAGGAGGTTCATTTTGGTTGTTCAAATATGATGGCAGAATATAGTATTAATGGTAAGACTCTTGGAAGTGTGGAAGATCAGGAAGATCTTTGGGTCTTAATCCACAGGACACTCAAAGTTTCTGCTCAGGTTGACCCTGTGGTTAAGAAGGAATATGGTGCATTGGCATTCATCAACCATGGGATTGAGTTTATGAGCCAAAAGGTAATATTACAGCTATATAGGTCCCTGGTCAGACCCCACTTGGAGTACTGCACTCAGTTCTGGTCACCTCACTACAGGAAGGATGTGGAAACTATAGAAAGGGTGCAGAGGAGATTTACGAGGATGTTACCTAGACTGGGGAGCATGCCTTATGAGAATAGGTTGAATGAACTCTGCCTTTTCTCCTTGGAGTGGTGGGGGATGAGAGGTGACTTGATAGAGGTATATAAGATGATGCAAGGCACTGATTGTTTGGATTTCAGGGCTGAAATGGCTAACATGAGAGGGCACAGTTTTAAGCTGCTTGGAAGTCGGTACAAAGGAGATGTTGGGGGCAAGTTTTTTTTACTCGGGGAGTGGTGACTGCATGGAATGGGCTGCCGGCAACGGTGGTGGAGGTGGATACAATAGGATCCTTTACGGGACTCCTGGATAGGTACATGAAGCATAGAAAAATAACGGCTATGGGTAACATGAGGTAATTTCTAAAGTAAGTACATACTCAGCGCAGCACTGTGGGCCAAAGGGCCTGTATTGTGCTGTAGGGTTTCTATGTTCCTAATCAAGTCTCAATCTATTTCAGCATATTACATCCAACGGCAGGCAATGACATTATCCAACAAGAGAAAATTCAGCCCCCCCCTCCACCTGACCTTCAATGACATTACCATCATGTAATACCACACCATCAATAGGGCACCACAGTACTATAGCAGCTGGCACGATCCTATTACAGCTAAGGTTGTTCTGGAATTCAATTTTGGCACCACCTATAATGGAGTTTGTATGTTCTCCCTGTGAGTGCGTAAGTTTATTCTGGTGGCTCCGATTTCCTTCCATAGTCCTAAGACGTACTGGTTAGCAGGTTAATTGGTCATAAAATTACCTGTGATTAGACTAGTGAGAAATTGGTGGGTTATTGGGTGGTGCAGCTCAATGGTCTGAAAGGGACTGTCAATGCTGTATCTCAAAATAAAAATAAATAAATAAACAAACATTCTGAGGGGTTGGGGAAGTGGTTACCATTGACTGGAACCTGAATTAGTGTAGCTATATACACAATGTGGTCACAAGACCAGGTCAGAGGCTAGCATGGGAATGCTACTTTCCAAACCACACCATCCTGACTTGTAAATATATTGCTGTTCCTTTCTCACTGATGAATCAACATCTTAGAAATTGCTCCCAAATAACATTGTGGGTATAGCTCAAAGATAGCAGCCATTCAAGAAGGCAGCTCACTTTGTTTGTTTTTAATATTTCAGTAATATTTGAATAATATTGTAAATATATCACTGATTAAGCATCCTTTGTTTAAATAATTCATTATGGTTATGTCTATAAAGTACATGAATGGCATAGGTCATTAAGCTGTGCATCATAAATGTGTGCCTAGCCCAAAGTAAAAACAAACTAATATACATTAATTATCCTGGCCCCAATGTTTTGCTTTCAATTATTTTAATAGTTTGGAGATATAAAACAAACCAGTGAGAATGAGTAAGTTTTAAATGAAACCTAGATGACTACGACCTCTTGAAGAACAGCAAATTGTTTAAGATTTAATTAAAGTGCAGCATGCTTTCTCCACAAGAGTTTAAAAACAAAGGCATAAAGTGGTTGAGTTCATGGGCTCATAAACAGTGAGTACTGGGTGATAATAACCATTAATTTTTAAAATGCAGAAATGGCTGGCTACATCGAAAAGACAGACATGCTTGATTGCACAACGGATAACTGGACTATCTATATAAGTGAATTGTGCAGTATTTTAAAGCAAATAAAATAGCCAATGAGAAGTGAGTGCCAGTTTTGCTGAATGCATAGGGTTTAAAAGGCATACAGTTTACTTAGAAGTTTAACAGCTCCAACCAAATCAGTCAGAACTAGCTTTGCTTATATCATGAAAATACTGCAAGAACATTTAGAAGTGAAACGACTGTTTACTGCAGAATGCTTTGGTTTCATGAGTGGAATTAAAAGGAAGGGGAGTCAATTTCAGTATAAGTAGCTGAATTGAAGAGATTATTTGAGCATTGTCAGTTTAGTAATGGGCTTAATGATACTCTGAGAGATCACTTAGTTTGTGGAATCTTACAAGAAAGCTGTCAAAAATGGTTCCCAACTAAAGCATAACTTAGAACCATAGAACATTACAGCACAGAAACAGGCCTTTTGGCCCTTCTTGGCTGTGCCAAACTATTTTTCTGCCTAGTCCCACTGACCTGTACCTGGCCCATATCCCTACATACACCTCTCATCCATGTAGCTGTCCAAGTTTTTCTTAAATGTTAAAAGTGAGCCTGCATTTATCACTTCATCTGTCAGCTCATTCCACAATCCCATCACTCTCTGTGTGAAGAAGCCCCCCCCCCAATGATCCCTTTAAACTTTTCCCCCTTCACCCTTAACCCATGTCTTTTTTTCTCCCCTAGCCTCAGTGGAAAAAGCCTACTTGCATTCACTCTATCTATACCAATCATAATTTTATATACCTCTATCAAGTCTCCCCTCATTCTTCTACGCTCCAGGGAATAAAGTCCTAATCTATTCAACCTTTCCCTGTAACTCAGTTTCTCAAGTCCCCACAGCATCCTTGTAAAGCTTCTCTGCACTCTTTCAACCTTATATCCTTCCTGTAATTTGGAGACCAAAACTGCACACAGTACTCCAAATTTAGCATCACCAATGCCTTATACAACCTCACCATAACATACCAACTCTTATACTCATTACTTTGATTTATAAAGGCCAATGTACCAATATCTCTCTTTACTACCATATATACCTGTGACGCCACTTTTAGGGAATTTTGTATCTGTATTCCCAGATCCCTCTGTTCTACTGCACTCCTCAGTGCCCTACCATTTACCTTGTACTTTCTACCTGGATTTTTTCTTCTAAAGTGCAATACCTCACACTTGTCTGTATTAAACTCCATCTGCCATTTTTCAGCCCATTTTTCCAGCTGGTCCAGATTCCTCTGCAAGCTTTGAAAACCTTCCTCACTGTCTACTACACCTCCAATCTTTGTATCATCAGCAAATTTGCTGATCCAATTTGCCACATGATCATCCAGATCATTGATATAGATGACAAATAACAATGGATCCCAGCACTGATCCCTGTGGCACACCACTAGTCACAGGCCTCCACTCAGAGTAGCAATCCTTCACTACCACTCTCTGACTTCTCCCACTGAGCCAATGTCTAATCCAATTTACTACCTCACCACGTATACCTAGTGACTGAATCTTCCTAACTAACCTCCCATGCGGGACCTTGTCAAAGGCCTTACTGAAGTCCATGTAGACAAAATCCACTGCCTTCCCTTCATCCACTTTCCTTGTAACTTTCTCGAAAAACTCTGATGGATTTGTTAAACATGACCTACCGTGCACAAAGCTGTGTTGACTCTCCCTAATAAGTCCCTGTCTATCTAAATACTTGTAGATCCTATCTCTTAGTACTCCTTCCAGTAATTTACCTACTACGTGACGTAGCGCCCCAAAATTTAAAAAAAAAGACCAACATATATAGTGGCCATCGTCAGAGCAGACTGAGTCAGAGTGGGACAGTTTTGGCTCAACAGGCTTCGGCATGAACAGGCAGAGGTGAGGGTATATTCTGGTAAGTTTTGTTTGTTTAGAGTAGAGAGAATGCCAGGCAGGATGTTGGAATGCTCCTCTTGCAGGATGTGGGAAGTCAGGGAGACCTCTGCAAGAAGTGCATCCAGCTGCAGCTCCTAACAAACTGCATGAGTGAACTGGAACAGGAGCTGGATGACCTGTGGATCATTCAGGAGAATGAGAAGTTTATAGATAGCAGCTCAGGGAGGCAGTTACGCCAAAGGAGCCGCACACAGGTAATTGGGTTACCGTCATGCAAGGGAAGGGGAAAGGGCAGGTGGAGCAGGTCTCCTCTGTGGCCATTCACCTCATCAACAAGTATACTGATTTAGATACTGTTGGGGGGGGGGGGGATAACTTAACTGGGACAAGCTGTGGAAGCCAGATCTCTGGCACTGTGTCCGGTTCTGCAGCGCAGGATGAAAGGGGGCAGAACAGGAGAGTAGTAGTGTTAGGGGACTCAATAGAGGTACATTCAGGAGGCTCTGTGGTCGTAACAGACTCCCGGATGGTTTGTTGCCTCCTGGGTGCCAGGGTCAAGGATGTGTCTGATCACATGCACAGCATTCTGAAATGGGAGGGTAGCAGCCAGATATATAACCATATAACAATTACAGCATGGAAACAGGCCATCTTGGCCATTCTAGTCCGTGCCGAATGCTTACTCTCATCTAGTCCCACCTACTGGCACTCAGACCATAAATCTCCATTCCTTTCCTGTCCATATACCTACCCAATTTTTTTTTTAATTACAAAATCAAACCAGCCTCTACCACTTCTACTGGAAGTGGTAGAGTTGTAATGGTACACATTGGTACCAATGAAATAGGAAGAAAGAGTGAGTATAGAGAGCTTGGTAGGAAGTTAAAAAGCAGGACCTTGAGGGTGGTAATCTCAGGATTGCTACCTGTGCCACGTGTCACTGAGGGTAAGAATAGTATGCTTTAGAGGATGAACATGTGGCTGAGGAACTAGTGTAGGGGGCAGGGTTTCAGATTTCAGGATCACTGGGACCTCTTCTGGGGCAGGTGGGACCTGTACAAGAGAGACGGGTTACACCTGAACTACAAGGGAACCAATATCCTTGCAGGGAGGTTTGTTAGTGCTATTGGTGAGGGGGGGTTAAACTAGATTTGCAGGAGGCTGAGAACCAGAGTGCCAGAGTAGATAGTGGAGCAGGGGTGAAAATAAACTATATTAAAAGTTCATGCAAAGTCACAAATAGAAGGGTTGTTTGTGGTGGTAATAATCTTCTGAGGTGTGTCTATTTTAATGCAAGGAGTATTGTGGGGAAGTCTGACGAGCTGAGAGTGTGGATTGACACGTAGAGTTATAACATTGTAGCCATTAGTGAAACTTGGCTACAGGACGGGCAGCATTGGCAGGTTAATGTTCCGGGGTTCCAATGCTTCAGAAGTGATAGAGGCAGAGGGATTGGGGGGGGGGGGGGGGGGGGAGGGTAGCATTGCTAGTCAGGGAAAATGTTACAGCAGTGCTCAGGCAGGACAGATTAGAGGGCTTGTCTACCGAGGCCATATGGGTGGAGCTGAGAAACAGGAAAGGTATGACTGTGGCGACCCATTTCCTGGTACATCCAAACCGGCTCACAATTAGATAGCCTACAGGGGTTTGCGAGCACAGAGCTTTGGAGCCTCTGCGCCATGGGGGGCAGGTTGAGGGAGGCTTAAAAGTGAGGCTGAAGATTTCGAATAAAGTTTTTCCTTCGACTGCAGTTACCGACTCCGTGTCGTAATTTTAGCGCTGCATGTAGCACACCGCTACACGACCACATTAATCAGGTTAAGTTACAGACCACCCAATAGTCAGTGAGAATTGGAGGAGCAAACCTGCAGAGAGATAGTAGACAACTGCAGGAAACATAAAGTTGTGATGGTAGGGGATTTTAATTTTCCACATATTGATTGGGACTCCCATACTGTTAAAGGTCTAGACGGGATAGAGTTTATAAAATGTTTCCAGGAAAGTTTTCTAAATCAATATATAGAAGGTACCAACAGGAGAGGAAATGAGTTAGGACAGGTGATGGAAGTGTGTGTAGGGGAACACTTTGGTTCCAGTGATCACAACACCATTAGTTTCAACTTGATCATGGATAAAGATAGATCTAGTCCTCGGGTTGAGGTTCTATACTGGAAAAAGGACAAATTTGAAGAAATGATAAAGGATCTAAAAAGCGTGGATTGGGACAGGTTGTTCTCTGGTAAGGATGTCATTAGTAAGTGGGAGGCCTTCAAAGAAGAAATTTTGAGAGTGCAGAGTTTGTATGTTCCTGTCAGGATTAAAGGCAAAGTGAATAAGAATAAGGAACCTTGGTTGTCTAGGGATATTGGAACTCTGATAAAGAAGAAGAGATAAAGAAGAATAAGGTACTTGAGGAGAATAAAAAGTGCAAAAAAATACTTAAGAAAGAAATCAGGAGGGCAAAAAGAAGACATGAGATAGGTTTGGTAGTCAAGGCGAAGGATAATCCAAAGAGCTTCTACGGGTATATTAAGAGCAAAAGGATAGTAAAGGATAAAATTGGTCCTCTTGAAGATCAGAGTGGTTGGCTAAGTATGGAACCAAAAGAAATTGGGGAAATCTTAAATGGGTTTCTTGCCTCTGTATTTACTAAGGAAACTAGCATGGAGTCAATGGAAATAAGGCAAACAAGTAGTGACGTCATGGAACCTACACAGATTGAAGAGGAGGAGGTGCTTGCTATCTTGAGGAATATCACAGTAGATAAATCACCAGGACCTAAAAGGGTATTCCCTCAGACCTTGAAGGACACCAGTTTTGAAAATGCAGGGGCCCTGGCAGATATATTTAAAATGGAAGTACTGGCGCTTTTAAGGAATATAAAAGTGGGTAAATCTCCAGGTCCCGACAGGATAATCCCTAGGACCTTGAGGGAGGTTAGTGTAGAAATAGCAAGGGCTCTGACAGAAAAATTTCAAATGTCATTAGAAATGGGGATGGTGCCAGAGGATTGGCGTATTGCTCATGTGGTTCCATTGTTTAAAAAGGGTTCGAAGAGTAAACCTAGCAATTATAGGCCTGTCAGTTTGACGTCAGTGGTGGGTAAGTTAATGGAAAGTATTCTTAGAGATGGTATATATAATTATCTGGAGAGACAGGGTCTGATTAGGAACAGTCAACATGGATTTGTGTGTGGAAGGTCATGTTTGACAAATCTTATTGAATTTTTTGAAGAGGTTACGAGAAAAGTTGACCAGGGTAAAGCTGTGGATGTTGTCTATATGGACTTCAGTAAGGCCTCTGACAAGGTTCCGCACGGAGGGTTAGTTAGGAAGGTTCAATCATTAGGTATTAACATTGAAGTAGTAAACTGGATTCAACAGTGGCTGGATGGGAGATACCAGAGAGTAGTGGTAGATAACTGTTTGTCAGGTTGGAGGCCGGTGACTAGTGGTGTGCCTCGGGGATCTGTACTGGGCCCAATGTTGTTTGTCATATACATTAATGATCTGGATGATGGGGTGGTAAACTGGATTAGTAAGTATGCATATGATACCAAGGTAGGTGGTGTTGTGGATAATGAAGTAGGTTTTAAAGTTTGCAGAAAGATTTAGGCCAGTTAGAAGAGTGGGCTGAGCGATGGCAGATGGAGTTTAATGCTGATAAGTGTAAGGTGCTACAGTTTGATAGGAATAATCCAAATAAGACATACATGGTAAATGGTAGGGCATTGAAGAATGCAGTAGAACAGAGTGATCTAGGAATAATGGTGCATAGTTCCCTGAAAGTGGAATCTCATGTGGATAGGGTGGTGAAGAAAGCCTTTGGTATGCTGGCCTTTATAAATCAGAGCACTGAGTATAGGAGTTAGGATGTAATGTTAAAATTGTACACAGCATTGGTAAGGCCAAATTTGGAATATTGTGTACAGTTCTGGTCACCAAATTATAAGATGTCAACAAAATAGAAAGAGTACAGAGAAGATTTACTAAAATGTTACCTGGGTTTCAGCACCTAAGTTACAGGGAAAGGCTGAACAAGTTAGGCCTTTATTCTTTGAAGCGTAGAAGGTTGAGAGGGGACTTGATAGAGGTATTTAAAATTATGAGGGGGATAGATAGAGTTGACTTTTTCCATTGAGAGTAGGGGAGATTCAAACAAGGGGAGTTGAGAGTTAGGGGGCAAAAGTTTAGGGGTAACACGAGGAGGAACTTCTTTACTCAGCGAGTGGTAGCTGTGTGGAACGAGCTTCCAGTAGAAGTGGTAGAGGCAGGTTTGGTATTGTCATTTAAAGTAAAATTGGATAGGTATATGGACAGGAAAAGAATGGAGGATTATGGGCTGAGTGCGGGTCAGTGGGACTAGGTGAGAGTGAGCGTTCAGCACAGACTAGAGGGGCCAAGATGGCCTGTCTTTATGCTGTAATTGTTATATGGTTTATGGTTATATTCAAAAGAGCAGTTGAAATTGCTCTATCAATGGAAACAGCAAGAGACAGAATCAATTTGCAGACAGGAATAAGAATGAACGTGAACAAAATCCCAATATTTAAATAATTCATTATGTACGTAGTATGTGAAAGGCAAACATCATCATGCCGTCACATCATACTATCTTCTTGTAAGAACATAGAACAGTACAGCACATGAACAGGTCCTTCAGCCCACCTGCATGTGATGTATATTCCTTCATTCACGGATGCCAACTCCCTGGCCTACACTCATCTCTGGAGCTTCTGGATAGTAAAAACACCCACATTACACTATTGTTTATTGACTATAGCTTCAACTTCAATACTATAATTCCTAGCAAACACATCCACAAACTCTTGGAACTCAACACCTCTCTTTGTGCTTGATCTTTGACCTCTGGACCAATAGACTGCAATCAGGCAGCAACAGCTTTGCCACAATCATTCTCAGCTCTCATGATTGTGTGGCCAGATGGTGCTTTAACTCCATCTACAAGTTTGCAGGTGATATCACCATAGTGGACTGTATGTCAGTCCTGTGCTCAAGAGTTGGAGCACAGGAAGAAAACAGAGAATCTAGTGACATGGCATCATGACAATAACATTTTCATAAACGTTAGCAAAACCAAACAGCTTGTCTTTGAATTCAGGAAGAGTGTGGAGTGTGTTCTGGCTGTGATTGAAGTCACTGGAAAGACTCTGAAGCTGATGATATAGAAGTCTTTATTTATCACAATAAGCAGGCATTCTTCTGGACGTCCCCATCTAGGTGGAGTCTCACAACCACAAAAGTAATCACATTTCTACATCCTTAAGATCAATGGTAACAGTAGGTGATTCAATACGATTACAATAGTTACAATGACATTGTTTATTTCAATACTTTCTGTTGACAATGCTTCCTTTGAATTGCATATTGACAGTGGGAAACACCCTTAATGTTCAAATACCTTTGCTGGAACAATTTAATTGTCAGAGATATTCTAAAAAAAGATATTTAAGGAGTAAGATGCCAATATTAGTGCTGCAAGAACTGACTCTCTGAGTACACAAATCTCTCAACTATTGATAAATCAGCTCTTTGATGTGCTCAGTGATAATATCAGTCTGGTTTGCAAGCTTCCTTGAACTTGTTTACAATGGTGCAAATTACATAAACCCAAAGTTGACTGGATTGATGCAGGCCAATTAACATAACCAGATTGTTTTAACATTTCACTGATGCATATGCTAATGTCTCTTGGTCTCCATTTTGAAAACCAGATCTCTTAGTCCATAGGCCAGCCTGTGATCTACAGACAACATTGTTTATCTGCTAAGGTATGCTTTTAACTTCAATTTACTGCTTGCAATTTATAATTTATATTGAGCACCGAAGATTAGTTCTTGCTTGAATTAATATCTGCTATATTCACTTAACTTCAGAATACTTCATAACAAGCTTCCGTTTACATTAATGGCGCTGAGGTCAAGAGGGTTGAGAGCTTCAACTCTTTGGCACGTCTCCTCTGACCCTCTCCAATTTTTCTCAATGCACCACAGAAAGCATCCTAACTGGATTTATCATGTTTTGGTGTGGCAAATGCTCTGCCTGTGATTGCAAGAAACTGCAGAGTGTCAACCATATCACAAAAACCAACCTCTCCTCCATGGATTCTGAATATATTTCTTGGTGCCTTGGTACAGCAGGTAAGGCACCAAAGACCCAACCCATCCTGGATAACCCCTCTTCTCCCACCTCCCAGTTGACAGAAGATACTAAAGCCATAACACCAGGCTCAAGGACAGATTCTGTCTCATTATTATAAAACTATTGAATGGTTCCCCAGCACAATAAGATGAAATTTTGACCATAAAATCTACTTTGTTATGACCTTGCATTTTATTGTCTACCTGCACTGTATTTTCTCTGCAATTGTAATACTTTGCTCTGCATTCTGTTTGTTTTACCTTGTATGACATTTAATGCACTGTTGTAATGAATTGATCTGAATTGATCAATGTAAGACAAATATTTCACTCGTATCTCAGTATGAGACAATAATAAACCAATTTACCACTCCCTGTATTTTCATGTGTCTAAATGCCTCTTAAACACCACTGTTTCCACTACCACCACTGCAGCACATTCCAAGCACCTACTGGGGGAAAGTTTAAAGGAAAAAAATTCAATTAACACTTTATCAGTACACAAAACAAAATCCCAAATACTCTATTTCTCCAACATATTGATCTAGACATGCATCTCCCAAACATTCCATTAATTCATTTTTCATCTTGCTATAGCAGATATGATTTGTCTATTAGTCCTTATGTGCTTAAACGCTCCCTTGTTTATATGTACGCCGCGAATATCCTAATTTATGCCATTATCGATAACATAGCTACATTTTGGTGGCCTATAAATACTCTTACTGATGTCATCTGCCCTTTGCTATTTCATGACGTAATCCAAATTAATTCTAGTTGTACACCATGATCTGTGAAGCAAAGAAAATTTCTGACTATGGACTGATCTTGTTTAAGAGTGTTACACCATCCTCTTTTCCTTATTCCTTGTTCTTCCTGAATGTTGAGTGCCCTGGAATATGTGGTTGGTAGTTTTGGTCATTGTGCAGCCACATTTCAGTAATGTCAAAGAGATAAGATCTCTTTTCTATTTGTGCCATTAATTCATTTACTCTGTTATGATGCTACAAATCTATTCCTATATCTTGTAAAACCGTTACTTCCAAACACCTACAGGGATTAGTACTGAGAGAATGATCTATCATAACCCCTTCTGAGGTCTACAACTTTACAAATTTTTGTCAGGAGGCAACTCAATTCGACCAATGTAAAAATTCAACAAGAAATACTGGATTGCACTAGTTACAACAAAGACAAAGGACAACAAAAGACCATAAGACATAGGAGTAGAATTAAGCCATTTGGCCCATTGAGTCTGCTCCACCTGCTCATGGCTGATCCTTTTTTTTCTCCTCCTCAACTCCAGTTCCCAACCTTCTCCGTGTAACCTTTGATACCATGTCCAATCAAGAACCTATCAATCTCTGCCTTAAATACACCTAACGACCTGGCCTCCACAGCTGCATGTGGCAACAAATTCCACAAATTTACTACCCTCTGGTTAAAGAAATTTCTCCGTATCTTTGTTTTGAATGGACACCCCTCTATTCCTGAGGCTGTGCCCTCTTGTCCTAGACTCTCCCACCATGGGAAACATACTGTCCACATCTACTCTGTCAAGGCCTTTCAACATTTGAAAGGTTTCAATGAGAACCCCCCTCATCCTTCAAAATTCCAGTGAGTACAGACTCAGAGCCATCAAATGTTCTTCGTATGATAACCCTTTCATTCCTGGAATCATCTTTGTAAACCTCCTCTGGACCCTCTCCAATGTCAGCACATCTTTTCTAAGATAACCAAAACTGTTCACTAAACTCAAGGTGAGGCCTCACCAGTGCCTTATAAAGCCTCAGCATCACATCCTTGCTCTGGTAATCTAGACCTCTTGAAATGAATGCAAACACTGTGGCGACCCACTTCCTAGCGCACTCAAACCGGCTCACAAATAGCCAGCGCGCCGGCATAAAGGCCAGTCCCAAAAGGGCGCCAAGTCTGCTTCACCAGCAAGGGGAAAAGCCCGCGCGCAGGACAGGACTGTGAATACGTGCCCCCTACAGCATCCACGCCCAGGGAGGGCGGGATCACTAAGGCTTTAAAGCGATGCCGCGAAGTTCGAATAAAATCTTTTTGTAACTGCAGTTCATTGACTCCGTGTTGTTATTTCAGCACTGTGTGTAGCACACCGCTACAATTGGTGACCCCGACGGCCCAAATAATATTTGGGCCGAAGGTGACAGACACCACATCTGTTCGTGCAGTTTCGTTGAAACTGCCAAGCTTCTGGACGCTGAGACCTCACCTATGGTTCTAGCAAGCAGAAGCCCAATTCCACATTTGGCAGATAACCTCGGAGGACACACATTACTACTACGTGGTGAGCTCCCTCGACCAGGACACAGCGGCCCAGGTTGAGGAGTTTGTACAATCTCCCCCAGCGGACGGCAAATACACGGAATTCAAAGCCCTGCTCATAAGGACTTTTGGACTCTCATGGCGCGAGCGGGCTGCCCGCTTACTGCACCTAGATGGTTTGGGGGATAGACCGCCCTCAGCATTGATGAATGAGATGATGTCTCTGGCCGGAGGACACAAGCCCTGCCTCATGTTTGAGCAGACGTTCCTGGATCAGCTGCCCAAGGACATACGCCTGCTGCTGTCTGACGTGGATTTTGGCAACCCCCGGAAGGTGGCAGCCCGGGCGGACTTGCTGCGGAAAGCCAAGAAGGAGAGTGGGGTGTCCGTCGCACAGATCACCAGGCCATGCTCCCAGCAGCAGACCAGACCAGGCCTGGCAGTAGAGCCCACTATCCCCAGAGGGAGGGGTGAGGAGACCAACGAACAAAGGTGCTTCTACCACCAGTGGTGGGGCACAGAAGCCCACCTCTGTCACCCGCCCTGCAAGTTCCTGGGAAACGCCAGGGCCAGCCGCCGCTGATGGCTAAGGCAGCTGGCCATCGGGATAGCCTCCTGTATGCGTGGGACAAGCGGTCGGGATGCCGTTTTTTGGTCGACACCGGTGCCGAGATCAGCGTCTTACCTCCGACGAGTTATGACACCCGCAACAGGGCACCGGGTCCCACCCTGAGGGCCGTGAACGGCAGCACAGTAAGGACCTATGACACCTGTACAGTGCAGCTACAGTTTGGCTCCAGCCGGTTCACGTGGGACTTCACACTGGCCGCCGTAGCCCATCCGCTCCTGGGCGTGGATTTTTTGCGGTCTCACAGCCTACTGGTCGACCTGCCGAGGCAGAGACTGGTCCACGCCGAGACCTTTCAGACGTTCTCCCTGGGTGAAGCCCAGTTGCCAGCCCCACACCTCGACTCCATCACGCTGTCTGACAACGACTTCACCAGAGTCCTGGCAGATTTCCCATCCGTTCTGGCACCGCAGTTCACGGCAGCCATGCCCAGACACTGCGTACAGCACCACATCCCGACACGGACCACCCCTCCACGCCCGTGCTGGAAGGCTTCCCCCGGACAAGTTCCGACTGGCGAAAGAGGAGTTTAAGAGGATGGAGGAATTGGGGATCATATGGAGGTCCGACATCCCATGGGCCTCCCCCCTGCACATGGTGCCCAAAGCATCGGGGGCTGGAGACCATGCGGCGACTACCGCAGGCTGAACGAGGATACAACACCGGACCGCTACCCTGTGCCACACATTCAGGACTTTGCAGCAAACCTGCACGGCGCACGGATCTTCTCCAAGGTGGACCTCGTCCGGGAATACCATCAAATCCCGATGCATCCTGACAACGTCCCCAAAACGGCACTCATCACCCCTTTCGGCCTTTTTGAGTTCCTCTGCATGCCATTCAGCCTGAAGAATGCCGCACAGATGTTCCAGTGGTTAATGGACGCGGTGGGACACGACCTGGACTTCGCTTTCATCTATTTGGACGACATCCTCATAGCCACCAGCAGTCGTCAGGAGCATCCGTCCAACCTCCGTCAACTCTACACCCGACTGAGTGAATACAGCCTGACAATCAACCCGGCCAAATGCCAGTTCGGGCTTGACACCATTGATTTCCTGGGCCACAGGATCACTACAGACGGGGCAATCCCTCTGCCCACTAAGGTAGACGCGGTCCGCCATTTCCACCGACCCACCACAATCAAACGCCTTCAGGAATTCGTGGGTATGGTAAATTTCTACCACCGCTTCCTCCCTTCAGCTGCCCGAATCGTGCGCCCCCTGTTCGCCCTGATGTCGAGTCCGGGCAAGGACATTACCTGGGACGAGGAGTCCGCTGCCGCTTTCATTGAAACGAAAGAAGCCTCGGCAAATGCCGTGATGCTAGTGCACCCCAGAATGGACGTCCGTACCGCCCTCACAGTGGACACATCTAACACGGCAGTCGGTGGGGTACTGGAGCAACTCATCGAGGGTCGCTGGCAACCCCTGGCGTTTTTCAGCAAACACCTGCGACCACCCGAGCTCAAATACAGTGCTTTCGACTGGGAACTATTGGCGCTATAACTGGCAATCCGGCATTTCAGGTACTTCTCAGAAAGTAGGCCCTTCACCGCATTCACGGACCACAAACCGCTCACCTTTGCATTCACGAAGGTGTCTGATCCCTGGTCGTCCCGCCAGTAGCGCCATCTGTCCTACATCTCTGAATACACGACGGATGTCCGGCACGTCTCGGGTAAGGACAATGTCGTGGCGGATGCACTCTTTCGCCCTAACATTCATGCCCTTTCCCAAGCGGTAGACTTTGAGGCGCTGGCGGAGGCGCAGCAGGCAGACGAGGAGATCCCTAGTTACAGAACCGCAGTCTCCGGTTTGTAGCTCCAGGACCTCCCCTTAGGCCCAGGTGAGAGGACCCTATTTTGTGACATCACCGCCGGTCAACCCCGTCCCATCGTCCCGGCAGCCTGGCAGCGGCACATCTTCGACTCCATTCATAACTTAGCGCTCCCTTCCATCAGGACAACTGTCCGGATGGTCTCCAACAGGTTCGTTTGGCATGGACTCCGCAAGCAAGTCAGTGAATGGGCCAGAACGTGCATGCACTGTCAGATGGCCAAGGTGCAGCGGCACACCAAAGCTCTGCCGCAGCAGTTCCACCCCACCCACTGGCATTTTGACCACATTCATGTGGATATCGTGGGCCCCCTGCCAGTGTCACGTGGAGCGCGGCACCTCCTCACTATCGTGGACTGGTTCACAAGATGGCCAGAGGCGATCCCGCTCACTGACACCACCTCTGAATCTTGCGCCCGGACACTGATTGCTACCTGGGTGTCCCGTTTTGGTGTACCGGCCTACATTACCTCCGACAGAGGTGCCCAGTTCACCTCCAGCCTGTGGTCAGCTATGGCCAGCCTTTTGGGGACTCAGCTGCACCACACCACTGCCTACCACCCACAGTCGAATGGACTAGTGGAGCATTTCCACCATCACCTAAAGTCGGCTCTCATGGCCCACCTGAGAGGAGCTAACTGGGCGGACGAGCTTCCCTGGGTCCTACTTGGCATCTGCACGGCGCCCAAAGACAATCTGCACGCCTCGTCGGCCAAGTTGGTGTACGGCGTACCCCTGGTCGTCCCCGGGGAGTTCATACCAGCCCCAAGGGGGCAAGAGGAAGAACCCGCAGCAGTCCTGGGCAGACTACGCGAGAGGCTCGGTGACCTGACCCCCATACCCACTTCGCAGCATGGGCAGAGCCCAACCTGCGTACCCAAAGACCTGCAGAACTGTAAGTTTTTGTTTGTACGAAGGGGCAGGCATCCGCCACAGCTGCAACGGCCTACGAGGGGCCATTTACGGAGCTCGGGAACAACGGGTCCACGTTTGTGCTGGACGTTGGGGGGGAGAGAGGAGGTTTTCACGGTGGACCGACTCAAACCAGCCCATGTGGACCTGGCGCAACCGGTCGAGTTTCTGGCACCATGGCGCAGAGGCCGACCTCCCAAACCGGATCCGGCCCAGACTGTGGACATTGGGGGGTGTATCGCCGGTTCTGGGGAGGGTTTTGTGGCGACCCACTTCCTAGCACACTCGAACCGGCTCACACATAGCCAGCGCGCAGGCACAAAGGCCAGGTTCGCAACAAAGGGAAAAAGCCTGCGGGGGTTTGTGAGTCCCTTAGAGCATCCGTGCCCGGGGAGGGCGGGATGAGGGAGGCTTTAAAGCAAGGCTGTGAAGTTCGAATAAAATCATCTTTAATTGCAGTTTACTGACTCCGTGTCGTTATTTCAGCGCTGCGTGTAGCATACCGCTACAGTATATTAATTGAGATACAGAACATTGCAGTATGAAAAGACGATTCCATCTGAGTTAGTCCATCATTCTAGATAAAGGAAAGTGGGTTTTAAAACCAATCCTGAATTTGTAGTTCCATTAAAGATCAATAAATCTATTACATCTGATATTACACTGTGAGATAAACAACTTCACGAAATGTCCTAAATTTGCTATTGAGCTAGTTTAACCTGTGATATTTTACCCAACAAATGCAATGTATTAATCGCTTAGATTTGCCTTGCACTTACCATGAAGAATCTAGAGACCACCTCCAACATGGCCATATATTTACCTTCTTTTCAGTGTTGCTTCTTTATTCACTTCCTGATACATAATTAAAATTGTGATTTTTCACTGCTACCCTGCCTGAATGTGTCTTTTGTTTCTTAGTGATCCGTACAAAACTCAGTGTGAACAGAGTGCCTTTTGGTAGTGCTTTGGAAATCAGGTTGGGTAAAATATTTGCTGAATTTATTCTATTGCCTATAGACAGAATAGATCAGCTTCTTACAAATATGAGAAAGTCTACAGATGCTGGAAATCCAAAACATCACATACAAAATGCTGGAAGAACTCAACAGGTCGGACAGCACCTCAGAAAATGAAGAAGCAGTTGATATTTCGGGCTGAAACCATTTCTCAGGACTGAAAAGTTAGAGAGAAGACGTCACACTAAATAGGTGAGAGGAAGGGAAAGGGTATAGCTAGAAGATGATAGGTGAAGGCATGTGGGTAGAAAAGGTAAAAGGCTACAGAAGAAGGAACCTGAGAGGACAGTGGACCATAGGAGAAGGGATCCAGGGGGAACTGATAGGTAAGTGAGAAGAGAAAAAAAGCCAGAGGGGAAGGGGATTTTTTTTTTAAACCAGAAGGAGAAATTGATATTCATGTCATCAGGTTGGAGGCTACCCAGATGGAATATAAGGTGTTTCTCCTCCACCCTGAGGGTGGCCTCATCTTGAACTAAGGGTGGTCATTTCAGAATGGGAATTAAAACGTTTGGTCACTGGGAAGTTCCATTATTGGTGGATGGAGTGGAGATGTATAACGAAGCAGTCCCCCAATTTACAACAGGTCTCACCAATGTAGAGGAGGCCACATCAGGAACACTGTACACAACAGACAACACCAGCAGATTTGCAGGTGTTACCCACTTGGAAAGACTGTTTGGGGCCCTGAATGGAGGAGGAGGAGAAGGTGAATGGGCAGGTGTAGCACCTAGGCTGCTTGCAGGGATAAGTGCCTGGAAGGAGATTAGCAGGAAGGACAAATGGATTAGGGAATTGCAGAGGGAGCAATCATTGTGGAAAGCGGAAGGGGTGGGGCAGGGAGTATAGCTATGTTTCGTGAAGGGGTTCCCTCGGAGATGGCAGAAGTTGCGGAGGATGATGTGTTGGATATAGAGGCTCATGGGTTAGTGGGTAAGGACAAGAAGAACCCTATCACTGTTAAAGTCAGGAAGATCAGGATGAGCACAAATGATCGGGAAATAGAGGAGATGTGGTTGAGGACAACATTAATAGTGGAGGAAGGTAAACCATGTTCTCTAATGTCCTGGAAAGGAAAGCCACATCCTGGGACCAAATGTGACAAAAGTGAAGGAACTGAGAAAAGGGAATAGCATTTTTATAAGAAATAGGGCAGGAAAAGGTCCAGTCACAATAACAATGAGAATTGGAGAATAAAGGCTTCTCTTGCCTTCAAAGCCTCCAGGCCAAAGATCTTGGTCATTTCTGTATTGTCCCCTTCTGATTCCATTGTTTTTCTAATTTAGCTATCAATATGCTGCTTTATTTAGTCTCTCTGATATGAAATAAAGCTGGGACTTTCAGATCAGGAGAATTAAAGAATATTTCCTTCCTTGACGAAACCTAAAGCATCAGCAACCAGCTTCAAAACCAATGAATCCATTTTGTCACGAGGCCTTCAGGATCACAAAACATGGTCCACGGCCTCCATGATCCAAACCCCAATAAAGGCATAGCTGAGAGCACATAATGCAAATGTTATGGGACCAGGTAATACTTTGACTATAACAACACACGCCTACGCTCCAGAACTAAGCTGCTCTGGTACAATTACTCATTGGTAGCTACTTGGAACTTCTCTAGTTATGACCGATTCATATAAAATAATTCAAGATTCAAGATTGTCTAAAGTCATTTCCAGTACACGTGTAAAGGAGAATGAAATAATTGGTACTCTGGATCTGAGGCAGCACAAAAAAAACACAAAATAAGATTAAGACCACAATAATAAAAATTACATTAAATATAAATACATAAGATAGCTTATACACATAAATTTATTGTATGTACATGAAATGGTACTAGGCACAAGAATATCTATACATAAGGTGACTGACTGGAAATAATAAAGTCCCGGTGATCAGGGATCGTGGAGGGGTGCGTTAGTGAAAGGAGGTAACACACAAAAAATGCTGGTGGAACGCAGCAGGCCAGGCAGCATCTATAGGAAGTACAGTCGGCATTTCAGCCAAGACCCTTCGTTAGTGGAAGGAGGTGTTGAACAGACTTGCTGCTTAAGAGAAGTAACTGTTTTTGAGCCTGGTGATCCTGGTGTAGATACTACGTAGCCTCCTCCCTGATGCGAGAAGGACAGACAGTCCCTGAGCAGGATGGGTGGGATCCTTCATGATATTACTGGCCCTTTTCCAGTACCTTTCTGTATATATGTCTTTGATGGCAGGTAGGCTGGTGACAGTGATGAATTGGGCAGTTTTGACCACCTGTTGTAGAGTCTTCCTGTCTACTGCAGTGTAGTTTCCATACCATGCAGTGATATAACATGTTTTCTACTGCACACGAATATAGATGTGCATAGTCCAGCTCTCTTCAGCAACCTCAGAAAGTAGAGACATTGGTGAGCTTTCCTGATTGTGTAGGATGTGTTCTGGGGCCATGAGTTGAGCGAGATGTGCACTCCCAGGAGTTTGAAACTGCTCATAGCTTCCACTGCAGTGTGCTGATGTAAAGCAGGTATGAGTGGTGCGAGTACTCTTAAAAGTCAAGAGACAGAGACATAGAGATCAAGTCAAGTCACTTTTTATTGTCATTTCAACCATAACTGCTGGTACAGTACATAGTAAAAATGAGAATGTTTTTTCAGGACCATGATGTTACATGACACAGTACAAAAAACTAGACTGAACTACATAAAAAAAAAACACAGAATAAAAAATTACACTAGACTACAGACCTACTCAGAACTGCATAAAGTGCACAGAACAGTGCAGGCATTACAATAAATAATAAACAGGACAATAGGGCAGTATGGTGTCAGTCCAGGCTCTGGGTATTGAGGAGTCTGATAGCTTGGGGGACGAAACTGTTACATAACAACATGTACTAAGAAGCTGGATGAACTCAGCAGGTCGGGCAGCATCCTTTGAAATGAGCAGTCAACGTTTTGGGCCAAGACCTTTTGCCAGTCCTGGTGATCTCTACTGAGGAGCCATCAATGTTCAGCGAAGAGTGGTCGCTCCGTGCCCTACTGAAGTCAACAACCATCTCTTTTGTTTTGTTCACATTCAGAGATAGGTGGTTGGTTCTGCACCAGTCTGTTAGCCGCTGCACCTCCTTGAGGTGGTTCGAGCTGTGTGTTGCATCTCAGTCATGGGTCAGCAGAGTGAACAGCAGTGGACTGAGCACACAGCCCTGGGGCTGTGCTCAGTGTGATGGTGTTGGAGATGCTGCTCCCGATCCGGACTGACTGAGGTCTCCCAGTCAGGAAGTCTAGGATCCAGTTGCAGAGGGAGGTGTTCAGGCCCAATAGGCTCAGCTTTCCAATCAGTTTCTGAGGGATGATTGTGTTGAATGCTGAACTGAAGTCTATGAACAGCATGTGAACAGTATGTGTCTTTTTTGTCCAGGTGGGTTAGGGCCAGGTGGAGGGTGATGGCAATGGCGTCGTCTGTTGAGCGGCTGGGACGGTACGCAAACTGCATGGGGTCCAGTGAGGGGGGCAGCAGGGTCTTGATATGCCTCATGACGAGCCTCTCGAAACACTTCATGATGATGGATGTGAATGCAATGGGACAGCAATCATTTAGGTAGGACACTGAAGACTTCTTTGGCACAAGGACAATGGTAGCGGCCTTGAGGCACGTTGGAGCGGTCACGCTGCTCAGGGAGATGTTGAAGATGTCAATGAGAACATCTGCTAGCTGGTCTGCACATCCTCTGAGCACTCTACCAGGAATGCTGTCTGGTCCAGCAGCCTTCTGTGCAATGACCCTGCACAGGGTTCTTCTCACATCGGCCACGGTGAGACACAGTACCTGGTCATTTGTAGGAAGGGTGGACTTCTTTGCCGCCACATCATTTTCCACCTCAAAACGGGCATATAAGTTATTCAGCGCATCTGGGTGGGAGGCATCACCTGCACAGTCAGGTGATGTTGTCCTGTAATTGTTGATGTCCTGGGTTTCCTTCCACATGTGCTGCATGTTGCCGCTGTCCTGGGAGTGGCTGTGGATTCGCTGGGCGTGTGCATGTTTTGCTCCTCTGATGGCCCGGGACAGTTTGGCCCTTGCTGTTGATAGGGCTGTCTTGTCGCCTGCTCAGAAGGCGGAGTCATGGGACCTCAGCAGCACACACACCTCCGCAGTCATCCTTGGCTTCTGGTTAGCACGTATAGCGATGGTCTTGGACAGAGTAACATCATCAATGCACTTGCTGATGTAACTGGTCACTGATGCTGTGTACTCCTCTAAGTTGGTAGAGTCGCCATCGGTTGCAGCCTCCCTGAACATGTGCCAATCAGTCTGCTCAAAGCAGTCTTGAAGAGCAGAGATGGCTCCTGCTGACCAGGTTTTCAGCTGCTTCTGAACTGGTCTGGAGCGCCTGACGAGCGGTCTGTACGTTGGGATTAGCATAACAGAGATGTGGTCTGAGTATCCAAGGTGGGGGCAGGGATCTGCCCGGTACGCATCAGGGATGTTTGTATAAACCAGGTCCCATGTGTTGGATATTAGATACACAGTCACAGAGAAAGAGTGGGGGAGAGAGGGAGAGAGAGGGGGAGGGGGAGGGGGAGAGGGAGAGGGAGAGGGAGGGAGGGAGAGAGAGAGAGAGAGAGAGAGAGAGAGAGAGAGAGAGAGAGAGAGAGAGAGAGAGGAAGATAAAAAGAGGCAAAGACACAGAGGTCAGAGTGGAAATGTGAAGTGTGATGGAAAACTCATGGCCAATCTTGGTAACTAAACAGAGGTCCTCTGAAAATGGTTACCCAATCTGTGCATGTAGGGGACATCATATTTTGAGCACCAAAATAAACACATTAAAGTACAAAGTCATATCAAATTGGTTGTTATGTTGAACAATGCACTTCAACACATTAAAGTGCATTGTTCAACTTAATAGCCAGTTTAGTCAGTCAAAGGAGAATACCCATGGGAGAAAATTAATTGGGCCTCCATTCAAGGAAGTACTCGGTTTAGAATGGGGGTGATGCAAAAGGATTAGATGTTCACAACAATATGAGGTGATTGGGATCAGAAAAATGAAAACAAGGTAGTGGAACTAACTAAGAGGAAAAAGAAAGAATAAAGATAAATTCTATGGGGTAAAGATAGCTGAAACATGAGGCCTACCAAGATAATCATGTTTATAGATCTTGGAAAACTAATACAAATGGGTTGTGCAGGATTAGTTGATTATGGGGCTGGAGGGTATGGTGGGAAGATCTCGAGAGGAAATGAAGTCAATGACCATCATCCTTGGGAGGTCTGCAAGCATTGTTGTTGAAGGTATAAACTGAGTTTGCAGGAACAATGGTGAGTAGAAAGAATAGTTGCCTAGATGGAGGGGTACAATCACCTAGAGGAGATTCAGAGGGCAGAATATGACAGCAAGTATACAAGGGAATTCAAAGCTAAATGTCATATATTTCAATGCAAGGACTATCATTAGTAAAGTAGATAAGCTCAAAGCTTTAATTAACATATTTACAATATTGTTGCCATTAATGAAACATGTTTGAAGGAATAGAAACATAGAAAACCTACAGCACAATACAGGCCCTTTGGCCCACAAAGTTGTGCCAAACATGTCCCTACCTTAGAAATTACTAGGCTTACCCATAGCCCTCTATTTTTCTAAGCTCCATGTACCTATCCAAAAGTCTCTTAAAAGACCCTATTGTATCCACCTCCACCACTGTTGCCAGCAGCACATTTCACGCACTTATCACTCTCTGAGTAAAACACTTACCCCTGACATCTCCTCCGTAGCTACTCCCCATCACCTTAAAACTGTGTCTTCTTGTGGCAACCATTTCAGCCCTGGGAAAAAGCCTCTGACTATCCACATGATCAATGCCTCTCATCATCTTATACACCTCTATCAGGTCACCTTTCATCCTCCATCGCTCCAAGGAGAAAAAACTGAGTTCACTCAACCTGTTTTCATAAGGCATGCCCCCAATCCAGGTAACTTCCTTGTAAATCTCCTCTGCACCCTTTCTATGGCTTCCACATCCTTCCTATAGTGAGTCGACCAGAACTGAGCACAGTACTCCAAGTGGGGTCTGTCCAGGATCCTACATAGCTACAACATTACCTCTCAGCTTCTAAATTCAATTCCACGATTAATGAGGGCCAATACACTGTATGCCTTCTTAACCACAGAGTCAATCTGTGCAGCTGCTTTGACTTGGACTATGGACTTGGAACCCACGATCCCTCTGATCTTCCATTTCCAAGAGTCTTACCATTAATACTATATTCTGCTATCAAATTTGAATGGTAAACTAGCAAATCAGATTCTTAGAGCATAGAATTTTCAGGCAAGGCAGAGGAGCAAGTAAAAGGGGAAGAAGCATTTCATTGTTATATAAAGATTGCATTACTTCAGTGTAAGGGAGGATATTCTAGAAGGTTCCTCAAATATAAGATGTGTTAAAATTAGAAACAAAAAATATGTTGTCACTTTGCTAGTGGTGTATTACAGACCTCTTAACAGTCAATAGGAGATAGAGGAAAAGACAAACAGACATACAATAGAGATAGCGCTATTGTACTGAGGAATTTCGATTTCTAAAGTATTAATTGGGATGTCTTAGCAAGGCTCAGAAGGGACAGAATTTTTAAAGTGTGTGCAGGAGAGCTTTTTGATACTGTATGTAGATAGACCAATGAGGGATGGAGCATTACTGGACGTTAGGCCAGGTACCCTGACTTCAATGGTTGGGTAGATGTTGTAATCCATTATTAAAGATGGAGTTTTGGGCTGCACACACAATAAAATGGGCCATGGTCAGCATGTTTTCCCTAAGGGAAAATCTTGTTTGACAAATCTATTTGAATCCTTTGAGGAAATAACAAGCAAGATAGACAATGATGAGTCAGTAGATGTCGTTTACTGGGTTTCCAGGAGGCCTTTGAAAAGGTGTCACACATGTGCCTGTTTATCAAAATAAAAGCCTATGATTAAGATACATAGAAGATTGGCTGTCTGGCAGGAGGCAAAGTATGGGAATAGAGGGGGCATTTTATGGTTGGCTGCTAGTGACTAGTGGTGTTCCACAGGGACCGGTGTTTGGACTACTTCTTTTCATGTCATATGTCAATAATTCAGATGCTGAAATTGATGGCTTTGTAACCAAGTTTGTGGACAATACAAAAATAGGTGGAAGGGCAGGTAGTGTTAAGGAAGCAGGGAGTCTGCAAAAGGACAGGCAGATTAGGAAAAAGTTAAAAGAAACGGCAGATGGAACATAGTGTATGGAAGTGTATGGTCATGCACTTTTGTAATAAGGAATAAAAGCATTGACTATTTTCTAAATGGGGAGAAAATTCGGAAATCACAGTGGTACTTGGGAGTCCTCATGTGGGGTTCCCTGAAGGTTAACTTGCAGGCTAAGTTGGTGGTAAGGAAGGCAAATGCAATGATAACATTCATTTCAAGAGGACTAAAGTATAAAAGCAAGGATCTAATGCTGAGGCATTGGTCAGACCGTACGTGGAGTATTGTGAATAGTTTTGGTTTTCTTATCTGAAAAAAGGAAGTGCTGGTATTGGAGTGGGGCTTGAGGAGGTTCCCAGGAATGAAAGGATTCCAGAGCATCTGATGGCTCTGGGCCTGTATTCACTGGAATTCAGAAAAATGAGGGAGAATCTCATTGAAATCTATCAAATATTGAAATGCCTAAATAGAGTGAATGTTGAAATGATGTCTTCTATGGCAAGGTGTCTAGGATCAGAGGGCACAGCCTCAGAATAGAAGGCTGTCCTTTTAGAACAGAAACGAGGAAGAATTTCTTTTGCCAGAGGGTGGTGAATCTAACAAAAGATTAGAATGAGATGATTAAGAATATAAAAGAAGCATGATTTGGATAGAGAAATAAAGCTAAACTGCTTCAGTTCAAAAACCACAGGACACAAATTTGAAGTGTTAGCTAAAATAATATGAAGAGTATTTTTTAATGCAACATGAATTTGAAATGTTTTGTTTTATAGGTAGATGAACACAAATTCAAAGTAGTATTCAAAAAAGAATTAGATACAGTGCCTATAAAAAGTATTCTTCACCTACTTGGAAGTTTTCATGATTTATTGTTTTACAACATTGAATCACAAAGGATTTAGTTTGGTTCTTTTTGACACTGATCTACAGAAAGAGACTCTTTGGTGGCAAAGTGAAAACAGATCTCTACAAAGTGATCTAAATTGATTACAAATATAAAACACAAACTAACTGATGCATAAGTATTCCCACACCAAGTCATCATTGGTACAAACAAATGGTTTTAGAAGTCACATAATTAGTTAAATGGTGATCATCTGTGTGCAGTCAGGTATTTCAATTGATTGTAGTAAAAATATACCTGCATCTGGAAGGTCCGACTGCTGGTGAGTCAGCATCCTGGCAAAAAACTACACCATGATGACAAAAGGACACTCTAAGCAACTCCACAAAAAGGTTATTGAAAACCACAAGTCAGGGAATGGATACAAGAAAATTTCCAAAGCACTGAATATGCCTTGGAGTACAGTCAAGTCAATCATCACGAAGTGGAAGGAGTATGGCGCACTTGCAAATCTGCCTACAGCAGGCCATCCTCAAAACCACAGTGACTGTGCAAGAAGTGAACCCGTGAGGGAGGCCACCAAGAGACCTATGACAACTCTGGAGGAGTCGCAAGCTTCAGTGGCTGAGATGGGACAGATTGCGCATACAACTATTTACTGGGTACTTCATCAATTGCAGCTTTATGGGAGAATGGCAAAGAGAAATCAACTGTTGAAAAAAACACACACATGAAATCTTGGCTAGAGTTTGCCAGAAGGCATGTGAGAAACTCAAAAGTCAGCTCTTTGGCCATCAGACTAAATGATATGTTTGGTGTAAGCCAAATACACCATCAAAAACACACCATCCTACCATGAAGCATGGCGGGGTTGCATCATGCTGGGCGGACGTTTCACTGCAGCAAGCCCTGGAAGGCTTGCGAAGGTAGAGGGTAAAATGAATGCAGCAAAATGTAGGGAAATCATGGAGGAAAACCTGATGCAGTCTGCAAGAGAACTGTCTTGGGAGATTAGTTTTCAAGCAAGACAATTTACCATTTGGCATAAAGCCAAAGCTACATAGGAATGGCTTAAAAACAACAAAGTTAATGTCCTGGAGCAGCCAAGTCAGAAATTGTGGCTGGACTTGAAAAGACCTATTTACTCATGATCCCTGTGCAATCTGACAGAGTTTGAGCAGTTTTGCAAAGATGAATGGGGTAAAATTGCAGTGTCCAGAGGTGCAAAGCTGATAGAGACCTACCCACACAGACTCAAGGCTGTAATTGCTGGTGAGTAGGTGAATAATGAGTAACTACCTTGTGCTTAAAAACTGTAATAAATTTAGACCAAGTTGTAGAAATTTGTTTTTACTTTGACATGAGTCTTTTTTTTTGTTGATCAGTGTCAAAAAGCCTAATTAAATCCACTGTGATTCAATGGATTGTAAAACAATAAAACATGAAAACTTCCAAGGGTGGGTGAAGACTTTTTACAGGAGCTGTAAATAACTTAAGACAGTTGTGATATGGAGAAACAACAGGACCATGTGGTCAACTGGATGCCCTTTGAGAGGGATAGGTTTATATTTGATGGGCCTAGTCTCCTTTTATGTGAAAGTATTCCATGAACTTGACATAGATTTTCTATGAAATTGGGAAGAGAATAGATTATCAGAATTCTCATGTTTAATACAATTAAAGGATTTCCTTTGGTGCATTGAGATAAACTATTTCCTCCAAGGAACATAACAATAAGATTTTACCTAGGCCAGTCTGGGTGACATTAAAGATTATTTCCTTACAGAATAGGTAAGATAAATCTGGAATTGCACTTGTGGGGTTAATGCAAAGGTTCCGACTCCGCACACCCGCACCCCACCAATCTAACAGGTTTGTGGGACTGTGTGCCTAGACTTCTTCCTTCATGTTGTTAACTGGGGAACACAGGAAATACGTAATGGATGATTTTGAACCTGCAGTTACAGTTCTTATATTTTCATTGCTTTAATGTCGTCCTTGACTAGCAATCTGATCAACCTGATGAAAGATTCAATACTACTGTATACAATGGTTCTTTTGCAGCTTGCATACCTGATAAAGATGATTTCTTAATCTTAATGAATCTCTTACATTCATTACTGTCTGCTCATCATCAGAAGCAGTACATGCCAAAAAAGGAGCACTGCTTATGTAGCTTTAAAATCAAAGCTCCAACAAACATTGATTTACTTAGCAATCACAGGATATTTTATTGTCAGCAGACTTGGTGGTCTTCCCTTACCTGGTAATTTTGGAGTAGGATCAGGCTGAGGTAGAACTCACTGAAGGCTAACTTCAGGTCACGAATGTTCCTATGATGCACACGTTCCTTATGGGAGAGAGGGAACACAATCCTCCGCTGCCGCAAGTTAGAGAATGCATTGCGGTCCACCTGCACTTCAAGTGTTGATTGCAGCTCATTCTGGAGTGTAGCAAATCTGCGCTGAGCTTCGGCAAGTTTTTCTGTAAGTCAAATAAATGATCGCATTAGCACATCACTTCTAAAATCAAGCTCTTTACTTCAGATCCTTTATTTGTGTGAACGACAATCCTCTATTCAGACACAAAGCAGCAGGAACAAGTTTGGCAGAAAGTTCAAAGGAGGACTTGATCATGCCACTGGAAGAGATTTCCATTTGCACATGACATTAAAGGAAGCCAATGAAGCCACTGAGTTTATGCTCCCTTTTAGAGCTAATCTTTCTCACCTACCAATCAACTTCACTATGATTGACAGCTACCTGTCTACGTTAAAGGGTAATTTACAGTGACCAATTAATTGGCACATATTTGAGTTGTGGAAGAAAATGGAGGACCTGAGATAAACCCACATGGTTACAGTTTGAATAAACAAACTCCATGCGATAGCTCTGAAGGACAGAATTGAACCTGGTGTACTGGGGCTGTGAAGCAGTACTATGCCACTGTTCTGCTGGAGGGGAAGGAGAACCTCAGAAATAGTACATTCAACAGAGATGTACGCATGAACAAACACTTATAACTATAAACTCAAGAACTTTCAGGCCCTGTTGAACTTCATTCCAGTGCCTCAAAAGAAATGGTGCGTCAGTGGTTGATGGACTGTTTTTAATCTTCCAAACTCTCCCAAGTTCAGCAAAATTTCCATTCCATTGGAATTGTCGTAATTTTTTGGAAATTGATGCTGCCCGACTTGCTGAGCTCCCCCAGCATTTTGTGCCTGTTGGTCGAGATTTTGCTCGTGCTGTTCTGGCGATAGAGGTGGGGGGGGGGGGTGGGGGTTAAACTAGAGTTGTAGGAGGTTGGGAATCAGAGTGCTAAGGCAGCCAGTAGAGTGATTGTGGGGAAAGATGTTAAACCTATACACAAACAGGAACCAAAAGGTTGAGCATGGTAGGCCTAACGTTCTGAGTTGCTTCTAGTTTAATACAAGGAATACTGTATGTAAGGCAAATAAGCTTACAGCAGCATGGATCAGCATATGAAATTATGATAATTATAATTAGTGAGATTTTGTTGCAGGTGGAGCAGGACTGGCAGCTCAATGTTCTGTGATACCATTGTTTTAGGCATGATAGAGGGGGGAGGCATTAAAGGGGGAGGAAGGGGATTACCAGTCAGGGAAAATACCACGGCAGTGTTCAGACTGGAGTCCTTCAGATGATGCTATATGGGTGGAATTGAAGAATAAGAAAGGGATGGCTATGTTTGTGAAATTATATTATAAACCACACAATAGAGAGCTTCTGCAAATCTTTAAAGAGCAAAGGAATTGCAAGTGACAAAATTGGTCCATTTGAAGATCAGCATGGTCATCAGTACATGGAACTGAAAAAAATGCTTGTTGTCTTGAAGCAAATTAGGGTGGATAAATCCCTAAGAACTCACAAGGTGTCCCCTCGGACTCTGGCAGAGGTATTTAAAACAATCTTAATCACAGGTGTTGTGTTAGAGGACCGGAGGAAAGCTAACGTTGTTCCGTTGTTCAAGAAAACTCTAAGAATAGCTGAGAAATTATAGGTTGGTGGGCTACACATCAGTAGTGGGTAAATTACTGGAGGCATTCTAAGGAACAGAATACAGGAGTCCCCAAGTTACGAACATCCGACTTATAGACAACTCGTACTTACGAACCAAGGAAGGAGAACACCGCCCGCCATTTTAAGTCCTTGCCGTTGACACTGAGTTGAGTGTTTAACTTTGTTTTTGGCTTAAATTTTTCTTAGTAAGATTCACCCTGACTCCGCCACTGCCACCCCCATGTTCCAGTCAGCTGGTGGCGCAGTGAGAATGGAGGTTCCCAAGTTCGATCCAGTGACAGACCACTCCCGTGCTGGGTTGATGTCGATCCAGTGACTCCCGTACCATCCATGCCGGGTTGATGTCGAGCTCACAATCGACCTCATAAAAAAAAACACTGCCACCTCCAGTTTAAATTCCCACATGGAATATTGTGGAGAATCAAGTACCCAAACCCAGCACAACCCTCACTTGTCCCATTTAGCCTGTCTCAGTGTGGTGGTCCTTAGGACCCAGCGGACCTCAGGAGCCGACGCAGCTCTGTTTCTGTTCCATTGATGGGAAGCGATCACGATTGGAAATAATGTGGAAACAATAAAGCATTTGGAAAGAGGTGAAATGCCATCGGTCATTGGAAATGTGTTAGGCTACAGTCGGTCAACGATCAGAACAATTTTAAAGGATAACGGATAAAGTGAGAATAAAGGAGCATGTGAAAGGCCCTGCCCCGATGAAAGCTACAATTATTACTAAACAACGCAGTGGTTTAATTATTGGAATAGATACATTTGTTAAGTGTTTTATATGCATAGAAAGGTAAAATATATACTATATACTAAGACAAATGTTTGACTGACGCTAAATACCAGATGTACTTGTTCCGACTTATGTATAAGTCCGACTTAAAGACAGACTCAGGAATGGAAATCGTACATAACCCAGGGAGTGCCTGTATACAGTGGATTCCAGTTATTTGGGACACATTATGACCAGTACCTTATGGCCCAATTCAGCAGCTGCCCCAATTAGCTGAATTTTCATGGAAATAATTCAAAAGGTATATAAAAAATAAAGCAACAAATTACGTATTTACATGAAATACAGAACAAATTAGAACACTACCAATACTAATATGGTACTATAAAACTGTGTATTATTTCCTTTTAGCTATTGATGGAGGAATTCATCCTGTGTATGCTGTGTCCTGGGAGGGGCAGAACCTTTGGTGAAAGAGCTTGTTGTGTCACTTCGAGGGCAGCTCACTAATCTTTGGTTCTCACTGAACATTCTCTCTTGTGTGTGGCTCCAAGTATCTGTTTGTATGCAACAGTAGCCACACCCCAGTACACCACTTTGACAGGCAGGATAAACCAGGTGAGAGTAGCCAGCATGCCTTATAACCCAATGAGATAGGTAAATTCAGCTCCACCAGACTAGGCAGTTGAAAGAGATCCAATGGCCAAGAAGGTGGTTCTGCAACAATTCAAGAAGAATGTAAGCATGATAAGGCACTTAAGAAGTCATTATTATCCACTGTAATCAAAGAAGACCTCAGCTTTGTGACAACTATTCATACCACTGGATCCAGTTTCCCGAGGTTGAGAGAGTGGAACTGTGCCAGTAGAAAAGGCTTTCCACTTTAAATATTTTCCCACACGGGTTTCATTGTAATCATCAGATATGATAGCGCAGACACCTAGTGCCCTCACACGATACCTTCGACAAAAAAGATAGCAAAGGACAAAATTTGAAGATCAGCATGGTCATCAATCAATGGAGATGAAAAAAACTGGGGAAATCTAAATGAATTTTTTCTCTTTCAATATTTTTATTAGTTTCTGCATGAAGGAATACAGAGTACAAGAAGATATACAAGTCAAAAGAAAAAAATGAAATAGTACCAAATACATTGTTCTAAAAATACAGTTATAATCACAAAACCCTGTATTCATAAAAATGAAATTAAATCATAATATTTAAATATAATAATTTTGTTATACAGAAAAAAATCGGGAAACCTTTATCATATGATAAAATATATTATTAGCCACCATCTGTACTTTTACAACAAATCAAAGGTTTTGAAAATAACTCAAAAATGGTCCCCACAATGTATAAAACTATATATGTTTCCTATAAGTTCCGATAAGGACTTATTAGAAGTAATTTTTAATTTGAAACCTTTTGATAATGATTCAAAATCCAATATTTATGGTATGTTACTAGGAATGAGAAACATTCCTATATATAAAATTAAAAATCTTTGGTAACAAGATTTACAGACTTCAATTTCTGAAGAAACTTGAAATGTATTTTTTCATATCCAGATTTATGTGCAAGGGAGATGAACAGAGTCTAGAAATGAGGTAAAACTAGTAAGATCATGGACTGTATTCTGATTACAGTAAAGGAGGTGATGACTCGCTTGAGGCAAATTAGGGTGGATAAGTCCCTATTTATCAGTCCAAGTCTTCAAATCTTCATTTTCATTGTAATATTCAAGTAGTTCCTAACTTTTTGAAGTAGTGAAATCTTTTCATTTTCACTCCTGGACATTTCTGGCATCTCCCAGCCTGAATGCTTGAAAGTGTAGTGTGCAAAACAATTCTAAACGGTCTTGCTGCTTATGTCTCACCGATTAAGTGACAACAATCACTGCTTTTTGAACACAAACACACACAAATAACTATTTAAAAACTGTTTACTCTAAGAACAGTATAGCATCAAAACAGCCTCACTAGTTCACACGACTAACGCTAGTTAGAAACTGTTCTGCAATAGTCTCCTGTCCCAATTAAATACATACTGTGCCAAATAAATGAAGGGAATCCTGGCTATTTTCTTAATTAACTTTTGTTCGGTAAGTGCTGTCCCAAATAAGCTGTTACCCTGATTAACTGATAGACCACTGAAAAGGAAACTACTGTATAAATATTTGGATAAACAGGGATGTATATTTGGAGGTGAGATAGTCAACATGGCTTTGTGTGTGGTGTGCCACAGGCATTGATGCTGGGTCTGTTATTTGTTATCTGTATTAATGATACGGATGCCAATGTGGTAAACTGGATCAGCAAATTTGTGGATGCCACAACATCCTTCAGGTGTCTTTCAGGAGGGTGAACCCACAGAACACTTGCATCCACTGTGATGAGTGCTTTGAGAGGTTCATCATGAAATGTATCAACATGTGCTTGAAGAGTGGTCTGGAGAATCTCCAATTTGTATACCGTCACAACAGGTCTGGAGCATCTGGACAATGAAGATCCATACATTAGGATGCTCTTCATTCAACACTATCATCCCCTTGAAACTAATCAATAAGTCCAAGTTCTAGGTTTCAATACCTCCTTGTGTAACTGGATCCTCAATTTCATCACTTGTAGACCCCAGTCAGTCATATTGGCAACAACATCTGTTCTGTAATCGCCATTAGCACAGGTGCACAGCTGTGTACTTAGCCCTTTGCTCTACTCATTATATACTTCTGACTTGAAGGCTAAGTGCAGCTCCAATGCCATATTTAAGTTTTCAAACAATACCAGTGTTGTTGGCTAAATCAAAGGTGGTGATGAAGAGGCAGATAGAAGGGGTTTGTAACTCTAGTGGAATACTGCCACCACAACAACCTCTCAACCCAAAGTCAGCAAAACCAAGTGATGATTATTGACTGCAGGAGGAGGAAACTATGTCCATTTGCTGGTCCTTATTAGAGGTTTACTTCCAGGGTGCCTCGTGTAGCAGCAAAACTCTCAATGGATATGATTAAATATTCTCGTTTCAACCTGATACAGCTAAAAAGCACAACTGCTTCCAAGGACAATACAGTCAACAAATATGCCTAAATGTGTTAAAACAAACTATCACAGCTTAAAACTGATGGAAACAATACCGATTTGTGACAGATTTGTCCTTGTAGGATTCTATGCAGGAAACATGGCTGCAGGTCAGGGATACAAGTGTGTTTAAGAAAATGGAGTTTTAAACTCCCAATACTGACTACCTCGCCGGCAAACTTGCAGTCTTTGGTAAATAAAATCGATGATCTCAGAGCTAGGGTGCTGAATCAGACGGATAATAGGATCTGCATGTCCTTTGTTTAATGGAATCCTGGTTAACCCCTTCTGTACCAGATGCAGCGGTTCAGATCGACGGGTTTATTATATACCGTCAGGATAGATCTACAGAGTCTCTCAAAAGAAGAGTTGTGCCTCATGATCAGCTCTTCTTGGTGCACAAATATATCAGTGCTGTCCCAATTTTGCTCAGCAGACCTGGGATATATAACAGTTAAGTGCTGTCCTTTTTACCTACCAAGGGAGATTTCTGGGATCATTTTGTTAACAGTATAACATTCCACCTCAGGCTAATGTCAAATAGACTTTAGATGATTTGAGCAATGGGATGCACGGAATAGCATGTTCTAACAGCTTCACTATCATTTTGGGGGATTTTAACCAGGCCAGTCTGAAAAAAATCACTAATAATTACCATCAACACATCACTTGCAATACTAAAGAAAACAACACACTGGACCATTATTATACCACCAACAAAAATGCACCATGTTAATCCTTGCCCTCATTTTGGAAAGTCTGATCACTTGGCTGTACTTCTACTCCCGAATAGGCAGAGTACTTCTACTCCCTAATAGTATAGGCAGAGACTGAAGACTGCAGCACCAGTAGTGAGGACCAAGAAGGTATGGACAAGGGAAGCACAGGGGTACTTATAGGACTGCTTTGAATCAGTGGACTTGACTGGATTGGACTGTATTCAGGGATTCATCTTTGAATCTGGATGAGTATGATGCTGTTGCTACCAACTTCATTAAAACCTGTGAGGATGAGTGTGTCCCTACAAAGACTTACAAAAGCCTTGGTACATCATCTGCTGAAGGCTAGATCTGTGGCATTCAAGTCTGGCGACCCAGGCCTGTATCAGAACACCAGGTATGATTTGCGGACCGCTATTTCAAGGGCGAAGAGACAATTTCAAACGAGGTTGAAAACAACATCAGATGTATGACAACTCTGGAAGGGTTTGCAAGATGTTACTTCCTACAAAGCAAAGCCCAATAGCATGAATGGCAGCCATGCTTCACCACAGATGAACCCAATGCCTTCGATGCCCGCAATGAAAGGGAGAATATAACGACAGCAGTGAAGATCCCTGCGGCACCTGATGACCCCATGATCTCTGTCTCAGAGGCCAATGTTAGACTGTCCTTTAAAGAGGGTGAACCCTCGCAAGGCAGAAGGTCCTGATGGGAGTACCTGGTAAGGTTGTGTAAATCTGTGCCAACCAGCTGGAGGGAGTATTTAAGGACATTTTCAACCTCTCACTGCTGTGGGCGGAAGGTCCCACTTGATTCAAAAAAGCATCAACTATACCTAAGAAGAATAACGTGAGTTGCCTTAATGACTATCACCCAATAGCACTCACATCTACAGTGATGAATGCTTTGAGAGTTTGGTCTTGACTAAACTCCTGCCTCAGCAAGGACCTAGACCGGGGGTCGGCAACCCGCGGCTCTGGAGCCACATGTGGCTCTTTTACGTCTGTGCTGCGGCTCCCTGTTGCTTTGAGAAATAATTGGTTGTGGCGACCCTTTTCCTGGCACATCCGAACCGACTCACAATTAGATAGCCTACAGGGGTTTGCGAGCACAGAGCTTTGGAGCCTCTGCGCCATGGGGGCAGGTTGAGGGAGGCTTAAAAGTGAGGCTGACGATTTCGAATAAAGTTTTTTCCTTCGACTGCAGTTACCGACTCCGTGTCGTAATTTTAGCGCTGCGTGTAGCACACCGCTACATGGTCAGTATTTAATTAAAATGTATTTTATGTTAGTTTGTTAGTTTTTGAAATGTAAATCTAAATTTGAAGATTATGGTGATCTTGTACAATCTAAATAAGACGTTGTGGCGACCCATTTCCTGACACATCCGAACCGGCTCACAATTAGCCAGCGTTCAGGCTAAGGGAGATAGCCTACGGGGGTTTGTGAGTACGTGTCTTTTGCAGCATCCGCGCCCATGGGGGGCGGGTTGAGGGAGGCTTAAAAGCAAGGCTGTTTAGTTCGAATAAAGCTATCTTTGACTGCAGTTTACTGACTGCGTGTAGCACACCACTACAACGTGTTTTTATCGCTGGCTGTCCAGAGGGGAGGTGCTGAAACGCTTTGTCGCGTGTCTGGAAGAAGTGAAAACTTTCCTGGGCAGCAAAGGGCTCACCTTTCCTGAGCTGGAACAGCCAGAGTGACTGGAAAAGCTACACTTCATGGTAGACATGACAGCGCACCTGAACACGCTGAACACAGCTCTTCAACGGGGTAAGGACGTACAGCCCTGCACATGTTGGAGGATGTTTTGGCATTCGAGCACAAGTTGACGTTGCTTGCCAGAGATTTACAGAAAGGCACATTGTCTCACTTCCCCAATTTGAGAGAGTTCAAACAAGGTCACGACATGATAAATTCGGAGTATTTACATTCTGCAATCATCGCAATGCAAACATCGTTTGGGAAACGCTTCTGTGAGTTCAGAGAGGAAAAAAACACATTATCCTTCCCGGTCACTCCCCTAAGCATCGATCCATCCCTACTGAATACGACTGCATTGTCAGGTGTGAGTCAATCTGAACAAGGATGATAAATATTTTAATTGCCTATTATTTTACGTATATTCATATGTTTTCATTGTTCAGTGAAATAGTCCTTTTATTTTTCAGGTTGATAGCTGGCTGACGTTATTTTTGGTTTGCTGCTGGCGGCAAATTTAAGTTTGGCGTTTTTCATAAATACAAGAAGGACTCAAATAGACGTTGAGTATTTTACTTAAAAGTAACCTTCAACCCGTCTTTTTTTCGGAGGTCAAAATGTTTTTGTTGCATGCAGAAATGTAATTTCGTTTTCTCTGCAGGAGTTCATCAATTTCATAAATGCAACACATTATAGTTTGTTTATACATAGCATAAAGGCAAAACAAAATGTTGTATGCAGTGTTATTTCATTTTAAATGTCAAACGGGTTTTGCGGCTCCCAGTGTTTTCTTTTCTGTGGGAAACGGGTCCAAGTGGCTCTTTCAGTGGTAAAGGTTGCTGACCCCTGACCTAGACCCATTGCAATTTGCCTGCTGCCACAACAGATCAATGGCAGATGCAATCTGAATTGCTCTTCATATGGCTTTAGATCACCTGGACAACACAAACACCTATGTCAGGATACTGTTCATCAACAGTAGCTCAACATTTAATACCATCATTCACACAATCCTGATTGAGAAGTTACAGAACCTGGGCCTCTGTATCTCCCTCTGAAATTGGATCCTCTAATTCCTAACCAGCAGACTGATCTATGCAGATTGGTGTTGACATCTCCTCCTCGTTGACAATCAACACTGGTACACCACAGGGGTGTGTGCTTAGCCCACTGCTCTACTCTCTCCATACTCATAACTGCCTCAAAAAACAGCATGCATCATTAACTGTAATTTATAGTTTGTATTGCATTATTCTGCTGCCATAATGCAACAAATTTCATGACATATATTGGTAATATTAAATCCGATTCTGATTCTGGAAAATGGGCTGAAAAAATGGCAGATAAATTTTAATGCAGACAAATGTAAAGTGTTGCAATTTGAGATGACAAACCAGGGAAGCACATACACAATAAATGAGGAAAGTGGTGGAATAAATAGATTTGGGAATATAGATCCATAACTCCTTGAAAGTGGTGTCAGAGATATATAGGGTTATAGAGAGCACTTTTAGCACATTGATCTTCATAACTCAAAATATTGAATAGAGGAATTGGGATGTTATTGGTTAAATTACATAAGATGCTAGTGAGGCCAAATTTGGAGTATTATGCACAGTCCACCTTGTACAGTACCACCTACAAGAAAGATACCAATAAAATTGAGGAAGTGCACAGATAATTAACAAGGATATTGCTGGAACTTGAGGACCTGAGTATCTGGAAAGGTTAAAGAGGTTGGGGTTTGATTCCCTGGAGCATAGAAGAATGAGAGGAGATTAGACAGAGGTATACAAATTTATGAGGAGTATAAATAGGCTAAATGCAAGCCCCCTAAGGTTGGGCGAGACTATAACTGGAAGCCATAGGTTAAAGGTGAAAGATGGAATATTTTAGGGGAACCTGAGGTGGAAATTTTTCACTCGGAAGATGGTGTGAATGTGGAATGAGCTACCAGCAGAAGTGGTGAAAATAGATTCGATTTCGACATTTAAGAGAAGTCTGGATAAATACATGGATGAGATTAGTATGGAGGGCTATGGTTTAGATGTGGGTCGATGGGACTAGGCATAATAATGGTTTGGCACAGACCAGTTAAATTGAAAGGCCAATTTCTGTCCTGTAGTGCTCTATGATTCTATGACCCCGACATTTGATAATGCTACTGCTGAAACTATATACAATACAGGTAGTCCCCGAGTTACGAACATCCGACTTATGGGCAACTTGTACTTACGAACCAAGGAAGGAGAATGCTGTCCGCCATTTTAAGTAGGATCGCGACGTCATGCACCATTTTAAGTCATTGTCGTTGACACTGCGTTGAGTGTTTAACTTTGTATTTGGCTTAAATTTTTCTTAGTAAGATTCACCCTGACCCCGCCTCCCCCCCCCCCCCCCCCAGTTCCGGTAGGCTGGTGGCGCAGTGAGATCAGCGCTGGGCTGAAGAATGGAGTTTCCCAAGTTCGATCCAGTGATAGACTGTTCCCGTGCCAAGTTGATGTTGAGCTCGCAACTCAACCTCACAAAAAAAAACACTGCTACCACGCGGAATATTGTAGATGATCAAATACCCAAACCAGCACAGCCCCCAGTTGTCCCATTTAGCCTGTCTCAATGCAGTGGTCCTTAGGACCTAGCGGACCTCGGGAGCCGGCAAATCTCAGGACCCGGCAAAGCTCAGGACCCGCCGCCCGCAGTGTTAATGTTCCATTGATGGGAAGTGATCGCGATTGAAAATAAAATGGAAATAATAAAGTGTTTGGAAAGAGGTAAAATGCCATCGGTCATTGGAAAAGCGTTAGGCTACAGTCGGTCAACGATAGGAACAATTTTAAAGGATAATGGATAAAGTGAGAATAATGGAGCATGTGAAAGGTGCTGCCCCAATGAAAGCTACAATTATTACTAAGCAACGCAGTGGCTTAAATTACTGGAATACATACATTTCTTAAGTGTTTTATATGCATAGAAAGGTAAAATATATGGTATATACTAAGACAAACGTTTGACTAAATGACACTAAATAATATCAGATGTACTTGTTATGACTTCTGTACAAATCCGACATAAATACGGACTCAGGAACGGAACTCATACGTAACCTGGGCACTGCCTGTATAGAATGGCATGATGTTGGAATGAATAGAAAATTGAATACTGAAACTTGCCCTTTCCTGTTTGGCATGTTGCAACAAATATGTATTAATGCTGGAACCTTAGTGTAACACCCTGGGAAACAGCAGCCGAGTTCATTGCACCACGGGTGACTCTGCGGCACAGGCTGGAAGGAAAAGGAGTGGGAGAGCTATAGTGATTGTAAGGGGAATAGATAGGCATTTCTGCGGCTGCAAACGAGACTCCAGGATGGTACGTTGCCTCCCTGGAGCAAGGATCAAGGATGTCTGTGAGCAGCTACAGGACATTCTGGAATGGGAGGGTGAACAACCAGTGGTCATGGTGCACATAGGTACCAACGATATAGGTAAAAAAACGGGATGAGGTCCTACAAGGTGAATTTAAGGAGTTAGGAGATAAACTAAAAAGTAGGACCACAAAGGTAATAATCTCTGGATTACTACCAGTGCCACGTGCTAGTCAGAGTAGAAATAGGAGGATATTTCAGATGAATACGTGGCTTGAAAAATGGTGCAAAGGGGAGGGATTCAAATTTCTGGGGCACTGGAACCAGTTCTGGGGGAGGTGGACCGATATAAACAGGACGGTCTGCACCTGGGCTGGACTGGAACCAATGTCCTAGGGGGAGCGTTTGCTACTGCTATTCAAGAGGCTTTAAACTAATGTGGCAGGGAACAAGTGCAGAGAGACAGAGGGGTGTAAAATGAGGGTAGAAGCAAAAAGTAGTAAGGTGAAAAGTGAAAGTGGCTGGCAGGCAAATCCAGGGCAAAAAGCAAAAAGAGCCACTTATCAACATAATTGTATAAGGACTAAGAGTGTTGTAAAAACAAGCCTGAAGGTTTTGTGTGTCAATGCGAGGAGCATGCGGATAGTTATTAATGAATATGATATAGTTGGGATCACAGACACATGGCTCCAGGGTGACCAAGGATGGGAGCTCAACATCCAGGGATATTCAATATTGAGGAGGGATAGACAGGAAAGAAAAGGAGGTGGGGTAGCATTGCTGGTTAGAGAGGAGATTAACGCAATAGAAAGGAAGGACATTAGCCTGGAGGATGTGGAATCAATATGGGTAGAGCTGCATAACACTAAGGGGCAGAAAACGCTGGTGGGAGTTGTTATCAGGCCACCCAACAGTAGTAGTGAGGTGGCATTAAACAGGAAATTAGAAATGCGTTGCTACGTCCGTAGCCCCCTCCTTTGTGAGAATTGCAAGGTCACCAGTGGGTTGGGTCAAGGGGCCCAGGAAATGAGAATGGGATGTGCAAAATGCCTCGTTTCCCTGGCGATGTAAAGATATGGGACATGGCTATTGTCTCCAGAAGACCAAGTTGTGTATTGAGTACTGTACTATTCATTGAATCCCCTCAGGTGATGACCAGAGTGAGCTGGTTGAGGGATTGCATCATCCCAACCTGATTGACATCGGAGACCCCGTGAGGAAGTATAAAAGAGGGTCTGGGGAACAACCCCTTTAGACGCACCAGAAGAAACGTTAAACGACCACGTAACAGCAGGAAGTCATCTGAAGGAAGCCATGTGCGTTCGATTCCGTGGCTGGAATTGGTGGCTGGAACCACGGGAAAACAGCTTTTAGCTAACAACGGGGAAGCCCGCTCCCCTGACTCAATGGATCGGCATCTTAAAAGACCTGGGGCAAGTTTAAACCGCATCACTTTTAAACCCACCAACGCTGCAGCTTGAACGAACTGATAGTGACTGTTATCTTTCCATCGGACAATACATTAACCCCTAGACAACGATAGAGCTATTTCTTATTGGTTATTATTATACCCGCGCTTAGATTTAGTATTGACGACATATATTATCTGTATGTTTGCATTAATCTTATTTTTGCGCCCTTTATCAATACATACTTTTAAAAATAGTACCACCAGACTTCAACGGACCTCTCTAACTTTGCTGGTAAGTGATCCAGTTACGGGAATTCGTGACAGCGTGCAATAAAGGAACAGTAGTTATAATGGGTGACTTCAATCTATATATAGATTGGGTGAACCAAATTGGTAAAGGTGCTGAGGAAGAGGATTTCTTGGAATGTATGTGGGATGGTGTTCTGAACCATCATGTCGAGGAACCAACTAGAGAGCAGGCCATTCTAGATTGGGTATTGAGCAATGAGGAAGGGTTAGTTAGCAATCTTGTCGTGCAAGGTCCCTTGGGTAAGAGTGACCATAATATGGTGGAATTCTTCATTAAGATGGAGCGTGACATAGTTAATTCAGAAACAAAGGTTCTGAACTTAAAGAAGGGTAACTTTGAAGGTATGAGACGTGAATTAGCTAAGATAGACTGGCAAATGATACTTAAAGGGTTGACGGTGGATATTGAATGGCAAACATTTAAAGATCGCATGGATGAACTACAACAATTGTTCATCCCAGTTTGGCAAAAGAATAAACCAGGGAAGGTAGTGCACCAGTGGCTGTCAAGGGAAATTAGGGATAGTATCAAGTCCAAAGAAGAAACATATAAATTAGCAAATAAAGCAGCACAGCTGAGGACTGGGAGAAATTCAGAGACCAGCAGAGGAGGACAAAGGGCTTAACTAGGAAAGGGAAAAAAGATTATGAGAGAAAGCTGGCAGGGAACATAAAAACTGACTGTAAAAGCTTTTATAGATAGGTGAAAAGAAAAAGATTGGTCAAGACAAATGTAGGTCCCTTACAGTCAGAAACAGGTGAATTGATCATAGGGAACAAAGACATGGCAGACCAAATGAATAACTACTTTGGTTCTTTCTTCACTAAGGAGGACATAAATAATCTTCCGGAAATAGTAAGGGACCGATGGTCTAGTGAGATGGAAGAACTGAGGGAAATACATGTTAGTAGGGAAGTGGTGTTAGGTAAATTGAAGGGATTAAAGGCAGATAAATCCCCAGGGCCAGATGGTCTGCATCCCAGAGTGCATAAGGAAGTAGCCCAAGAAATAGTGGATGCATTAGTGATAATATTTCAGAACTCCTTAGATTCTGGATTAGTCCCTGAGGATTGGAATTAGTTTCCAATGTAACCCCCACTTTTTAAAAAAGGAGGGAGAGGGAAACCAGGGAATTATAGACCGGTGAGTCTGACATCAGTGGTGGGGAAAATGCTAGAGTTGGTTATCAAAGATGTGATAACAGCACATTTGGAAAGAGGTGAAATCATCGGACAAAATCAGCATGGATTTGTGAAAGGAAAATCACGTCTGACGAATCTTATATAATTTTTTGAAGATGTAACTAGTAGAGTGGGAGAGCCAGTGGATGTGGTACATTTAGATTTTCAAAAGGCTTTTGACAAGGTCCCACACAGGAGATTAGTGTGCAAACTTAAAGCCACGGTATTAGGGGTATGGTATTGATGTGGATAGAGAATTGGTTGGCAGACAGAAAGCAAAGAGTCGGAGTAAACGGGACCTTTTCAGAATGGCAGGCAGTGACTAGTGGGGTACCGCAAGGCTCAGTGCTGGGACCCCAGTTGTTTACAATATATATTAATGATTTAGACAAGGGAATTAAATACAGCATCTCCAAGTTTGCAGATGACACAAAGCTGGGCGGCGGTGTTAGCTGTGAGGAGGATGCTAAGAGGATGCAGGACAACTTGGATAGGTTAGGTGAGTGGGCAAATTCATGGCAGATGCAATTTAATGTGGATAAATGTGAGGTTATCCACTTTGGTTGCAAGAACAGGAAAACAGATTATTACCTGGCCAATTAAGAAAAGGGGAGATACAACGAGACCTTGGTGTCATTGTACACCAGTCATTGAAGGTGGGCATGCAGGTACAGCAGGCGGTGAGAAAGGCAAATGGTATGTTGACATTCATAGCTAAAGGGTTTGAGTACAGGACCAGGGAGGTTCTACTGCAGTTGTACAAGGCCTTGGTGAGACCGCACCTAGAGTATTGTGTGCAGTTTTGCTCCCCTAATCTGAGGAAAGACATTCTTGCCATAGAGGGAGTACAGAGAAGGTTCACCACATTGATTCCTGGGATGGCAGGACTTTCATATGAAGAAAGACTGGATCGACTAGGCTTATACTCACTGGAATTTAGAAGATTGAGGGGGGATCTTATTGGAAAGTATAAAATTCTAAAGGGATCAGGCTAGATGCAGGAAGATTGTTTCCAATGTTGGGGAAGTCCAGAACGAGGGGTCACAGTTTAAGAATAAAGGGGAAGCCTTTTAGGACCGAGATGAGGAAAAACTCCTTCACACAGAGAGTGGTGAATCTGTGGAATTCTCTGCAGTTGAAGCTGGATCATTGGCTATATTTAAGAGGAAGTTAGATATGGCCCTTGTGGCTAAAGGGATCGGGGGTATGGTGAGAAAGCAGGTACAGGGTTCTGAGTTGGATGATCAGCCATGATCATGCTGAATGGCAGTGCAGGCTCAAAGGGCCAAATGACCTACTCCTGCACCTATTTTCTATGTTTCACTGCTAATGTAATGGTTTTTCTGTAGAAACACTGCTAACGGAACAGCTTTTTATGTAGCAGCAGTGTTTGGGTTATAGCTAGAGGTAATGGGGGATTTGGAATGTGTGCCATCCAATGAAACCCGAGATGAATCCCAAGAACGAGGTGATCTGGGTCTTTTGTTCGCCAAGAGATGAAGAAAGAAGACATCAGAAAGGAGAGGTCATAGACAGTAGGATGGAGTGGACTTAGAGTGGGACTGTAAGTCAACGAAGCCTGGTGAAAACGATGGAAGACCAGTGGAAGACAAACCGTGAGCTCCAACTTATGCACATCTGACTACTTCATTAAAATAGGCCCTTTTCTTTTTGTTTTCTTTACTAACCCCTTAGACAAATCAAGAATTATAAAACTAAATAATTTGATTGCATATGGTATACTATCTGTTATTTCATAGTACTGATTTGTTACGGGGGAACTGATCACACAGCATCCATACAAACAAGAGGTTTCGCACCTCAGATTCCACACAGTTTGCAGAGCCAGAGACTGTCTTTTCTACACTAATACCACCGGCCGAACCTGAGGGTTACAATTGTGGGGGTATCGTTCTGGGATTGATTTCATTGGATGCTGTGTAATTGCCCTGAGCATTAAACAGTGTGTTGTGTGTTTAAGTCTGTGCCAAACTATTATCCGGTAAAGCAATTACAATACATGGGTATGATACTGCCGCAGTTAAGCGGTGGTATGCAACCACAGGGTTACCGGTAATGAATGCATGCATGTTGAGTGGGGTAGATATTCAACCTCCTGATGAATTGTAGGCAAAGTTACAATTGTGGGATGGAGATTTGATAAAATGATGGGCAGTGACTTTGTTTTAGTTCAGACTAGCACTGACGTAACGGCACTATTGGGGCTCAGGGTGGGGGGGGGGGGGGCGCGAGGACTGTCTATACTTTCCGGGAGGAACAGAGTGTAGGTGAGTGGGCCGAATCGCAAGTCGAGTCTCCCGTAGCTGGTTGCAGAGACTTCAAAGACAGGGTTCTCTCATTTCAGCTTAGTGAGGGGAAGGAGTGGTCTGATTTGGAATGACTAATGAGTCCCCCCCTTCCCCAGAGAAGAGTGAGAATTCTGAGTTAGTATCTGCCCTTAACTCTCTGGCAATTAAATGGAAAAATGCCCAGGTTCAAAGTCCTAGCTATCGTAGTTTCTGTTTATTCAGAGGAATGAAGCCCACTCCTAAAAAGGAGAAAGGAATATGAGACTTGGGCGGAGCAGACCTCACAGTTGTTAGATAAGTGGCAGTGCGCTGATGACATAAAACGACAGCAAATAGTTGAAAGTTTGAGTAGGCAGGCTGCTGATGTAGCGAGAGCCGTAAAGGCACAGAATCCCCTTGCCACTTCTGCAGCCTACATGCAAGCACCATTGGTGTTTTGTGTGACGGGAAGCCCAATGGAGCCCAGGGGTTTCAGAACACGTGTCAGGATAAGGGTGAGAAGCTTTCTACCTACATCTTTCGGCAGCTAAATTGCTTGTGGTGCAAGGGGGCCATTCAGATGGCTGAGGTGGATCAGTTAAGGATGGACCAAATAGTGAAAAGCACCCAGTCCCAGAACCTGATTGCTTGGGGTCTCAAACTGTCTCTTAAGACGTTCCCTACTCCCCTGGACGTTCCCTACTCCCGTTTGTTGAGCTGATAATAGACGTATGAGACGAGGAGAATACGTCCAAGGTGCGCAGCAAGGCACAGTCCTCAGTAGTGGTCCCCTACGGTGAAGTGACCATGGATAGCTTGCCCCAGGGACTGGTAGAGGAAATTGTGGCAGAGTTGAGAACTGAGGTTGCTATGAGCTGGTATAGACAGCCCCGCCCTGCCCCATATGATGGAACTGATAGGGAGGCAGATCCTATAGGGGAATGGACTATGAGGTGGGCTGTTAACAGTCAGTGTCCGCGAGAAGGGGTGCAGCCAGTATTGTCTGTTATAACTGTGGAGAAGAGGGACACTTCAAGCGTGAGTGTGAATGACAAGAAACCCCTCAGAGAGTGAGCCCCCGGGTATATAGCAGAGAGAATCGTTGGGAAAACTTAAAAGAGACCTATTGAGGAGACAGCCTGGCATATCGGTGGGGGTGGGGGGAGAGAGGGGGGGAGGGGGTGTGGAAACACATTCCCAGCATTTTATAAAAGAACGCCCTAAAGCAAAAATACCATATGCCTGAAGGTTTAGTGGGACCAAGCTCCAGTGTATCGCTACAAATAGAGGATATTTAAGCAGGAGCCATACTTGACACAGGGTTGCAGATCACTTTGCCGTACCATTCATTTTACAACCAGTATTTGACACATTTACCATTGATGCCATTCAGTGCACAAGAGATCTGGGGTCTTAGTGTGATGGTTATTTGTCAGTGAAGCTGGAGTTTTTGGAGGCCAATGCATGAGTGGCTGAGGCCCTGGATACATTAGCGCTGGTTTGTCCAGACCCCGTTGAGAAGGGTGGCATTTCAATTCATGTGGGGACCAACACTCCTATTCTGAGGAGGCTCATGGGAGACTGCAAGGAGAAAGTTGGAGAGAGCTTCGTGAGAACATTGTCCATTCACCCGGTATTTCAAGCTGCTTTTGAAAAAGTGTGTGGATATTTTGGGCTGGATAACAAGTTTAGTCAAGGGACTGTGTAGTTTACCCATTCCAAGCCAATCGTGTTACAGCCAGGGGAAGAAGCAAGAGTAATGGGAAACCCCAAATTTCCCGAATTGCCCAAGAGCAAGACCCTTTTGGTGGATGCTCCGGAAGACCACAAAGAGGAGATGGGAGTGCCTGCTGGGGTACTGGTGAAGCCGGAACTACAGAAGCTCTTGGTTTTATATGTGAACTGGATGACAGTGATGTCAGGAACACCAAGAAGAGGGAGGTCACTTTCAAGCAGGGGATGCCCCTGGTGCATCTTATCACAGTAACAGTAATGTCGTGTCCCTGTGAGACAAGGGAGAAACCAGTGGAAAAAGGGGGGAAGTTAACCGCTAAGTCATTCAATTTTGGGGACTCCCTGGTACCTGTGGGTTGGAAGATGAGGTTGGTAGAGAAGATGTTGAAACTGGAAGGTGTCTTTTTTACTGACGAGTTTGATGTGGGTTGTTCCAAGAGCACTTATCACACTATTTGGATGACTGAGGATGGCCCATTCTGAGAGAAGTCGTGGAGACTGGTTTCTGCAGAGTTAAAAGACATGTGGCAGCATTTGTGTAAGTTGAAGCAAGCTGGGATCATCACTGAATCCAGAAGCCCCTATGTGTCCCCAGTAGTAGTGGCCAGGAAGGTATGGATATGTGTGGACTATAGGACTCTGATCAGGCGTGCCATCCCCAACCAGCATACGGTCCCAAGAATCGAAGACATGCTGGTCTGTCTGAGTGATGCAAAGTGGTTCAGTGTGCTGGACTTAAGGAGTGGATATTATCAGATCCCACTGAGGGAGTCTGACAAAGAGAAGAAGGTGTTCTATGTCCACTTGGATTATTCCAGTTCGAAAGGATGCCCCTGGGCATATTGGGAGCTCCTGCAATCTTCCAGTGTGTAATGGAGAAAATGGTGGGGGATATGAACTTGCTTGAGGTATTGGTGTATCTGGATAATCATAGTGTTTGGGTCCACCTGGAAGGAACATGAAGTGAGGCTACTGAATGTGCCTGAAAACTGAAGGGTTAAAACTTTCTCTGGACAAGTACCAGTTCTGCAAGACATCTGTCAGCTGTTGGTCACATAGTCTCATGGGATGGAATAGCTATGGATCCGTCTAAGATAGAGGCGATGACCACATGGCCAAGGCCCCAGTCTGTGAGCACTTTGCGCTCATTCCTTGGGTTCTGTGGTTACCATCGGAGGTTCGTGAAGGGCTATGCAAAAGTGAGTCACCCTTTAAATCAGCTTCTGTGTAGTTACCTTCCTTTGGGGTAGAAAGGAAGGAGGACAAAAGGACAGGAGAGTAAAGAGCATCTTAGTCCTTCAGAGCCTATTGGACCGAGGTGGGATGAAAAATGTGGAGGCCTTTCGATCACCAAAGGACATGCTGACCCAGGCACCTTTGCTGGCTTTTGCAGACCCCCGATTGTTGTATGTAGTGCCTACGGATGCCAGCAAAGAGGACTTGGGGGTGACCTGTATCAAGATCAGGGCACCGGGTTGAGACCTGTTGTATTTGTCAGCTGGAGTCTGTTGCCTTCTGAGAAAAACTAACCCACACAGAAGCTGAAGGTTCTGGCATTGAAATGAGTTTTATTGGATAAATTGACTGACTACCTCTATGGTGCCAAGTTTAAGGTGAGGACAGACAACCTCAGCGAAATTGGATGCCACAGTCCATTGATGGTTGGTGACATTGTTTGCCTATGATTTCAGACTGTAGTACTGGCCAGGAAGTAAGTACATTAGAATACGTAAGTAAGTACATTGATGCTGATGCTTTGTCCTGATGAATGTATGAAGGGCTGGACAGGGACAAAGAGTGGAAGAGCGTTCCTGCCCCGGGAGTGAAAGCCATGTGCCAGTTTGCCATCACAATGAAGGCAGATGGAAGGCAAGGGCAGGATTGAGCGGCTCAATTGGGAGCTTCTGACTACACCATTCACAAGTTTACTGTAACCTGACTGCCAAACCAATTACTGGAATTGAGTCCTGGGGATGTCGCAGCTGCTCAGCGAGATGACCTGGGCATTGGTACCATTTGGTCAGCAGTCGAAAAGGGAGACATGGCCCAAGCGGAGAAGATGAAACATGCTGCAGTGCCTCCATTACTGAGAAAATGACTCAGACTGGAGTTGAGGAACCAGAGCCTATACCAGGTCACGTCACCTCTTGTCCAACCACAGCGATGCCAGCTGGTTCTGCCTGAGAAGTATCAGAGGATTGTGTTGAACTCACTCATGATGATTCTGGACACCTAGGGGTTGAAAAGATCTATAGATTTCCCAGAGATCAGTTTTACTGGCCCTGAATGAAGCTGGAAGTTGAAGAATACTACCTACAATGGCCACTCTGTTGTCCCACTTGCAGAGTGCAGGGCCCCTAGACCTGATGTGTATGGATTTTCTGTCAATATAGCCAGATGCCAGCAACATAGCGAATGTCTTATTATCACGGAACACTGCACCAGATGTGTAAGCTTTCCCAACCAAGGTTGAAAGGGCATCCACGGTGGCCAAAGTATTCTGCATGAAGGCCGGTGACCAGTGGTGTGCCTCAGGGACCTGTTCTGGGACCCCTACTCTTCGTGAATTTTATCAATGACCTGGATGAGGAAGTAGAGGGATGGGTTAGTAAATTTGCTACTGACACGAAGGTTGAGGATGTAGTGGATAGTGTGGAGGGCTGTCAGAGGTTACAACAGGACATCGACAGAATGCAAAACTGGGCTGAGAAGTGGTAGATGGAGTTCAACCCAGGTAAGTGTGAGGTGGTTTATTTTGGCAGGTCAAATATGATGGCAGAATATAGTATTAATGGTAAGACTCTTGGCAGTGTGGAGGATCAGAGGGATCTTGGGGTCCGAGTCCATAGGAATTAGAACATCAAAGATGGCGGCGCGACACAGCTTGCAGCGGCCACTCCATAACTGATTATCTGTTATTTGTGAAGTGGGGTGCCGTGTGCAATCATAATTGATTGAAAATGGACGTGGAAGCACGGAGAAACATCGGAAATTCCAGGAAGACCTTCTTCGTTGCTGCTGCTGCTGTGAGGTCCGGGACTCTGCTGGGAAGAACAGGCCCCCAGTCCTCGGGGTAATGTTTTCGATAGCTGTTGGTGGGGCCGTCTTAATACGCTCGGCAGAGGATGGTGCTCGGAGAAGCTGTGCTGGAGGGGATGGTCGGCTCGGAGGTTTGACGGACTCAGGTCGCTTTCAGTGTGTGCTGCATTTGTGCGGCTGGTTTCAATGGAGCTTCCATTGTGGCTGCGTCTGCGAGGCTGAGTCGGGCGGCGGCTTGGAAGTCCATAGCGGGGGTACTCCCTTCTGCCACCGGCGTGGGATGGCGAGTCTGTTGGGACCCTGGGGACTTGTGGAAAGTGTGGTGATTTCTTTTGAACTTACAGTCCTTTAATATCTTGGACTATTTTTACTGTGCCCATAGTCTTTTTTTTATCAATTATGCTATTGTTTGCACTGTTATAAATATGTGGTTTTGTGCAGGTCTTGTAGCTTTAGTTTTTGGTCTTGTTTTTGTCTGGTGGATTTGGAGCTCCTTTCCGGGGAACGCGCTAGATGGTAGCGTGATATTAATATGCAGCAGCCTCTCCAGACTCTGGATTGGGGATTGCCAAACGTTACGTGGATTTTCTGGTGTAGTCTGTTTTGTCATATGCTTTTGTGTTATCATTCTGGGGGAATGTTGTCTCATTTTTTAACTGCATTGCAGTTGTGGTTTCTAAATGACAATAATCTGAAACTGAATAGGACACTCAAAGCTGCTACTCAGGTTGACTCTGTGGTGAAGAAGGCACATGGTGCAATGGCCTTCATCAACCATGGGATTGAGTTTAGGAGCCAAGAGGTAATGTTGCAGCTATATAGGAACCTGGTCAGACCCCACTTGGAGTATTGTGCTCAATTCTGGTTGCCTCACTACAGGAATGATGTGGAAACCAGAGAAAGGGTGCAGAGGAGGTTTACAAGGATGCTGCCTGGATTGGGGAACTTGATTGGTTGAGTGAACCAATTCCCTGGATTGGTTGAGTGAACTTGGCCTTTTCTCCTTGAAGTGATGGAGATTGAGAGGTAACTTGATAGAACCTTTTTGAATTTTATTCCACTTTAGACTGACTATTAAAGAAGAGAAGATTATACCTGAGCGCGAAATCCGCTCACATAACAATAGAGGCAATATTCAGTGCTCATCTAGTGGTATAGACCATCAGTCTCAGATACAATGTTAGACGTGCTTCATTAATCGATTTTATCCTCAGCGTCAGCAGCAAATACCTTTGGTTTAAACTCCATTTTTCAAAAGGGAGGCATAAAATTTATCAGCATTTTCACTTAAGATCCAGTGGCCCATTGTTGTAAATGAGTATTGGCATCAGAAATGCTATCCTGACTCTCGAATCCTCCTTTTTCAATGCAACATTGAAGGAATGCTTAAAGATATTGTCCTTCAGAGGAAATTTTAAAATCAACCAAGTGAATGTAAAAGATCAGTATGTACTTCTGGCCAAATGTTATCACTCAGCATTCACAACCAACCAATTCAATAGACATTCCATTGCTATTCATGTGTACAAACTGGCTGCTACTCAGTAAAGGTGACTGGACCCTTGATTTCACATTTCTCCTTTGTGAGGTTGATGAATAAATGCTTCCAGCCCCAGACACATGCCACCACTGGCAAAGGAATAGTATGTATATGCCACATAAACCTATTGACTTGGGTAGCATTTTAAAATCATTTGATTTATATTTTTTTTACCAGAAGAGCCAATCCAACCCCTCTGAACCCTATACAAATAATCCAGGTATGACCTACTGAGGGCTACTTTAAAAGCGAATAAAAAACTATTCCGACTGAAGTTACAGATGGAATGGGATGCATGCCAGCTCTGGTGGGGTTTGCAGGCTGTTACTTCGTACAACACAACAACTAACATCATGAATGGATTCACTCTCAGATGAGCTCAACACCTTTTGTGCATGCTTTGAAAGGGAGATTAAAACTAACCAATGAAAATCCCTGCAGCATTGGTTGACCCTGTGATCTCAGTCTCGTAGGCGATAACAGAACATCTTTGAAGAGGGAGAACTCTCTCTGATTTCAGGCCCTGATAGTTTACCTTTAATCTCCCATTGTGGCAGTGGGAGGTTTCCATCTGCTTCAAAAGTGCCAAAGAACAGCAACGATTATTGTCAAGTTGCATTTATATCTAATGTGATGAAATGCTTTGAGAGGTTGGTCATGGCCAGAATCGACTCTTGCCTAAGCAAGTACCTGGACCTGCTGTAATTTGCCAATGCCACAATAGGTTAACAGAGGATACAATCTCATGGGCTCTCTACCTGGCTTTGGATCAACTGGACAATAGCAACATCTACATCGGGGTTCTGTTTATTGATTACAGCTCAGCATTCAACACAATCACACCCTCAGTAGTAATCAACAAGTTCCAAAACCTGGACTTCTGTACCTCCCTTTGCAACTGGATGCTTGACTTCCTCATTAGGAGACCACAGTCGGTGCAGATCAGAAATACCATCTCCTCCTTGCTGAGAGTTAATACTGGCACACCTCAAGGATAGCTGCTTTAGTCCACTGCTCTACTCTCCCCACACCCAAAACTGGGTGACCAGTCACAGCTCAAACACCATCTATAAATTTCCTGATGACACAACTACTGTCGGCAGAACTACAGTGATGCAGAGGCGTAGAGGAGTGATATAGATCAGCTGGATGAGTGCTGTAGCAACAACCTTGCACTCAATGTCAGTGAGACCAAGGAACTGTTTGTGGACTTCAAGAAGTCCTCACTGAGGGATCAGCAGCGAAAAGAATGAGCAGTTTCAAATTCCTGCGTGTCAACATCTCGGAAGATCTATCCTGGTGTCAACATATTGATCCAATTACAAAGAAGGTATGATAGCAGCTATATTTCATTAGGAGTTTGAGGAGACTCTCATAAATTTCTTCGGAGGTAACATGGAGAACATTACAACTGGCTCCATCACTGTCTGGTATGGCCAGCTCCATCACGGTATTGTTACGTTCTCGTGACACATGACTGTGTGCCCTTGTCACGTGATTGGGGTTGAAGCTGTACTGGACTTGAGGTAATGGTCTTGTGATGGTGGAATGACGTCATTTTCCTGCCAGTAGAGATCATGTGACAGGTTTTTTTTTTACAGGTTATAAAAGGTAGACCCCACCCTGTGAGGAGGGGCAGTTCATGGCTGGATTTGCCAGGTTGATTTCATGCCACTGCGTGTTTTAAGTGATGACGCAGTTTAGTTGAAGGATGAAGTTTTTATCTAATGCCTAAAGTTTAAAAGGTCATTGCCAGCAGGTTCTTTATGATTCTGCTAGTTCGAGGAAATTAGTGGAGAGTGAAGATCGAAGTTTGGAAGTTAAAGATCGAGGAGAATCGCTTTCTATGTTGAAACGGGGGCGACCTTTGTTTGATCCTTATTTGGAAGGATTTCGTTGACTATCTTCATGTTAATCCCTGGGTAACCAGAAAGGATTGAAGGTAGTAAAGAAGGAAAGGTCAGTGCCTTTAAGCCGTTCTGTTTCGTAAATTCTTCGTGGGAAGTTCGACGTCGGGGATCGAAGCCAAGCGACGTGAAAGAGAATTTAAATCGTCTTATAAAGTCTCTCCTTTTAAATGGACTGTGAGCATATCGAACTTTTGGCAATACCACTTTAAGAACTGTTTGGGCTGCCGCTCAGCAGCTGTTTCCAGTTACGTTAGTGTTTGTTTACTTTTGGGGGGTTTGTTTTCTGTGTTTAATAAACATGTTGTTTGTTATACCAAACCCTTGCCGAGCTCATATATTTATTGTTGCCTGAATACGTAACGTTAAATATGGGGGCTGCGTCTGGATCGGATCATTTGAGTTTAAATGCTTGCTAACTTTTGAATCGGAGTTTTGGAAACAGGGATTACTCGGTTCTTTTGTTTGGCTTGTGGTATTTGGCAACAATGAATATTGACGAGTTTCTGGCTTCGCCAGCTGCGGAGTTGTTGGTGAAGGCGAAAAAAACAGGTGTTTGAGATAGCTAGTAGATTGCAACTTAAAGGCATTTTGCAGACTGCATCTAAGGCTGTTATACAGAGAAAAATCGCCTCACACTATGTGGTCTATGTGGTTTTTGATGATTCGGCTTTAGAGTCGTTTCCAATAAGTAATCTGGAGATGCAGTTGCAAATCGAACAAATGAAATTGGAACAAAGTAAAGCTGATTTGGAGAGGTGTAAATTGGAGATGGATCAGAAAGAGCGAATTTGCATATGCAATGGAGGAATTAAAGTCTGGGAATCAGTCTTCTGGTTCTAAAAAACCGTTTGTTGCTAGTCAAGAAATTAAATTGGTCCCTCCATTTAGTGAAACAGAAGTGGAAAGGTATTTTCAACATTTTGAAACTATTGCTCGGATGTCAGAGTGGCCAAAAGATAAATGGTCAGTGTTGTTACAGAGTGTAATTAAAGGCAAAGCACAACAAGTTTACACAGCTTTAACAGCTGCACAAACACTTGATTATGATATTGTAGAGACGTATCTTAAACGCATATGAGTTGGTCCCAGAAGCATATAGGGAAAGATTCAGAAGTTTGAAGAAGTCTGTGGAAAAAACTTATGTGGAATTTGCCTATGATAAAGCTATGTGTTTTGAGAGATGGGTTTCTTCTAAAAATGTAAATGGGGACTATGATACATTGAAAGAGCTGATTTTAATGGAGGAATTTAAAAGAAGCATCCCTGTTGAAGTAAGGACCTACTTAAATGAGAGGGATACTGATAAATTGCACGACTGTGCTAGATTAGCTGATGAGTATGTTTTAATCGATAAGAATAAATTTCCTCAGGGCAGAATTTTTAAGAGGAAAAATAGCACGGAGACTCCAGGTAAATCTGAAATTAAATCAGAGGTTAATGAGAAAGTTGATGAGAAAGGAAAGCCTGTGAAGGAAAGACAGTTTGGTCTTACTTATAACTATTGTAAGAAGCCTGGCCATGTAATAGCTAACTGTTTCAAATTGGAAAAAGAAAGAGAAGGAAGCAGTTCCAGATACTTGTGTGCAACATACCTGTAAAGTTACAGGGTTTGATAAACACAAATGAGGCTTTGTTAGAGTCTGACCAAGTTAAAAAGGGATATGATCATTTTATAACCGAAGGGTTTGTATCCTTGAAAGAAGGATCTACTCTGGTGCCAATAAGAATCCTTAGGGATACTGGTGCTTCTCAATAACTGAAGTTAGACAGTGTGTTGAAGTTTAATGAAGAGTCGGATACTGGTGAGGTAAGTTACATAAGAGGTGTTGGAAGTGATTTTATGCCTGTACATTTACATAAAGTAAATTTAAAGTCAGGGTTAGTTACGGAATTTGTTAAAGTAGGATTACAGCATAGCTTACCTGTGAAGGGTATTTCTTTATTGTTAGGTAATGACTTGGCAGGTGGACAAGTTTTTCCTGAAGTGCATTTGACAATAGAGTCAGAGGAACCAGAGTTGAATTCTAACACAGATTCTTCCTGTGTTGTGACTAGAGCTATGGCTAAAAAGATTGATGCCCAGAATGAGGTTGTTACTCAGGACTGTTCAACTCAGGATTCGAGTTTTGAGGATGTGTCAGAGACTTTCTTATCTTTGTTGTTTGAACAAGATTCTGGGAGTAAGTCTGACTATAAAGATTTATCTTTGTCTCAGAAGGAGATGATTGCAGAGCAGAATAGAGACCCTGAGATTATAAAATTAAGAGAGCAGGCTTTACTAGATAGTGAAATTAAGAAGGTGCCAGTAGGATATTACTTGGAAAAAGGAGTGTTGATGAGGAAGTGATTACCTACAATTCCTGCAAGTGAGGATTGGAATGTTGTTTACCGGGTAGTTGTTCCGAAAGTTTATCGAAATGAGATTTTGACTTTAGCTCATAGTGTGCCTTTAGGTGGACATCAAGGGGTAAGGAAAACTGTGGACAAGATTTTAAAACATTTTTACTGGCCTGGTCTAAGAAAAGATGTGGTGATGTTTTGTAAAACGTGCCATACTTGTCAAATTGTGGGTAAACCAAATCAGGTTACACCAGTAGCTCCATTACAACCTATCCCAGCATTTGGTGAACCATTTTCGAAAGTTATTGTAGATTGTGTTGGTCCATTACCAAAGACAAAAACTAGTTATCAGTATTTGTTGACTATCATGTGTACTTCTTCTAGGTTTCCAGAGGCAGTACCACTTAGGAATATAAAAGCTAAAACTGTGACAAAGGCCCTTATAAATTTTTTTACTTATTTTGGATTACCTAAGGAGATACAAACTGATCAAGGCAGTAATTTTATGTCTGGATTGTTTCAACAGATAGTTTATAAATTGGGAGCTAAGCAAATCACTTCGTCTGCATACCATCCAGAATCGCAGGGTTCCTTGGAGAGGTTTCATTCTACCCTCAAGAATATGATTAGGACATTTTGTGTGGAAAATGAAAGTGACTGGAATGAGGGTATAAACTTACTTTTATTTGCAGTAAGGGAATCGGTACAGGAATCTTTAGGTTTTAGTCCATTTGAACTTGTGTTTGGGCACAGAGTTAGAGGACCTTTAGCTTTATTGAAGGAACAGTGGATTAGTAAGGAAGTACACACTAATTTGTTGGACTATGTTTTGAAATTTAAGGACAGGTTACATAAAGCTTGTAGCTTAGCTAAGGAAAATTTAAAGTTGGCTCAGGAGAAAATGAAGACTTGGTATGATAAAGAAGCTAGGGTGAGGATGTTTAAGCCTGGAGATAAGGTGCTGGTTTTTTTCCCAGTGCAGACAAATCCTTTACAAGCTAGATTTCATGGTCCTTATGAAATTGTGTCTAAAATCAATGATGTGGATTATGTGGTAAAAACTCCAGATCGTAGAAGGTCAACACAACTTTGCCATATAAATATGATAAAACCATATTTTGAGAAACAATCTGATACTGTGACTGTTGTGGTTAGTGAGAGTGAGTTTGATTTAACTAGGAACATGATAGATGATTCATCTGACTTTCATTCTAAATCCAACATTGTTTCTGTTAGGTTACCAAATTCAACCATTCTGGAAAATATTGATGAAAAATTAGCACATTTACAGTTAGAGCAGAGACAACAGATGAAGGAGTTAATTTTTAAATATAAGGAGTTGTTTCCAGATGTTCCGAGAAGGACTACTATAGCTTCACATGATGTAGATGTTGGAGATGCCAAACCTATTAAACAACATCCATACAGGATGAACATGGAAAAATGTGAACTTGCTGAGAAAGAAATTGAATATATGTTAGAGAATAATATCATTAGACATTCTACCTCGAATTGGAGTTCGCCATGTGTTATGGTGCCAAAACCAGATGGTAGTATTAGGTTTTGTACAGATTATAGGAAGGTGAATGCTGTAACAAAAACAGATGCATATCCAATTCCTAGAGTAGATGATTGTGTAGATAAAGTTGGAAAAGCAAAGTTCCTTACAAAGATTGATTTATTGAAAGGGTATTGGTGTGTTCCATTAACAGACAGAGGTAGAGAGATTTCTGCATTTGTAACTCCATCTGGGTTAAATGAGTATAATGTTCTTCCATTTGGGATGAAGAATGCCCCAGTTACTTTCCAGAGGATGATTAACTTTGTGATTCAGGGATTGAAAGATACTGATGCTTATATTGATGATTTAGTGACAGGAAATGATACTTGGGAAGCACACATTATTGTGATGGAGAAATTGTTTGAAAATCTTTCAAAAACTAACTTAACTATTAATTTAGCTAAGAGTGAATTTGGACATGCCACTGTGACTTACCTTGGTTATGTTGTGGGTCAAGGTAAGGTAGCTCCTGTTCAGACAATTTTAGAGATTCCCACACCAACGGGGAAAAAGACACTCAGAAGGATTTTGGGAATGGTAGGATATTATCGGAAATTTTGTAAGAATTTTGCTAATGTTGCCCTTCCATTAACTAACCTTCTGCAGAAGAATGAAAAGTTTGTGTGGACAGTGCCTTGTCAAGAAGCATTTGAAAAATTGAAAACAATGCTATGTCAACAACCTGTGCTTAAGGCACCTGACTTTGGAAAACCTTTTTCATTGGCTGTGGATGCTAGTGATGAGGCTGCAGGAACAGTATTAATGCAAAGGAATGAGGGTGATGAGGTTGATCATCCAGTAGCTTACTTTTCTAAGAAATTTAATAAGCATCAAAGAAACTATTCGACAATAGAGAAAGAATTGTTATGTCTTGTTTTAGCTTTGGAATATTTTGAGGTATATGTTGGTAGAACTCAAAAACCACTTATTGTTTACACTGATAATAATCCGTTAGTTTTTCTGAGTAAGATGAAAAACAAAAACAGAAGATTATTAAATTGGAGTTTGATGTTACAAGAGTACAATATTGTGATAACTCATATTAAAGGTAAAGATAATGTGGTTGCTGATTGTCTATCTCAATGTTGAATGTACACTGTAATTTTTTTTTATGGAGTGGGTTTTTTTTAATTGTAACACTCCTACTGTATTGTGAGTTATAAGCTGTTATATAATGGTGTTGTGTATTGTATATGTTATAAAATTTATACCTTTGTTTTTCTTGTAAGCAATTGTTAAAAATTTTTGTTCTTGTCAGACCAAAAATGTTTTTTTGGAGGGAGGTGTTACGTACTCGTGACACATGACAGTGGTGCCCTTGTCACGTGATTGGGGTTGAAGCTATACTGGACTTGAGGTAATGGTCTTGTGATGGTGGAATGACATCATTTTCCCACCAGTAGAGATCATGTGACAGTTTTTTTTTAACAGGTTATAAAAGGTAGACCCCACCCTGTGAGGAGGGGCAGTTCGTGGCTGGATTTGCCAGGTTGACTTCATGCCACTGCATGTTTTAAGTGATGACGCAGTTTAGTTGAAGGATGAAGTTTTTATCTAATGCCTAAAGTTTAAAAGGTCATTGCCAGCAGGTTCTTTACGATTCTGCTAGTTCGAGGAAATTAGTGGAGAGTGAAGATCGAAGTTCAGAAGTTAAAGATCGAGGAGAATCGCTTTCTATGGTGAAACGGGGGCGACCTTTGTTTGATCCTTATTTGGAAGGATTTCGTTTACTATCTTCGTGTTAATCCCTGGGTAACCAGAAAGGATTGAAGTTAGTGAAGGAGGAAAGGTCAGTGCCTTTAAGCGGTTCTGTTTCGTAAATTCTTCGTGGGAAGTTCGACGTCGGGGATCGAAGCCAAGCGACATGAAAGAGAATTTAAATCGTCTTATAAGGTCTCTCCTTTTGGCAATACCACTTTAAAGAACTGTTTTTGCAATATCACTTTAAGAACTGTTTGGGCTGCCACTCAGCAGCTGTTTCCGGTTACGTTAGTGTTTGTTTATTTTTGGGGGGTTTCTTTTCTGTGTTTAATAAACGTGTTGTTTGTTATACCAAACCCTTGCCGAGCTCATATATTTATTGTTGCCTGAATACGTAACAGTATGAGCCCCCCCCAATACTGAGGACAGCTTCAAAAGATGATGCCTCAAAAAGGCGACATCCATCATTATGGACCTCCATGCTCAGGACATGCCCTCTTCTCACTTCTACCATCAAGGAGGAGAATCAAGTGCCCGATGTAAAGTTTCAGGATCAGCTTCTTCCCCTCCACCATCAGATTTCTGAATGGACAACAAACTCACTACCTCACTATTTGTTGCTCTTTTTGCACTACTTATTTAAATATAAATATATAGCATTTTATTGTAAATGATTACTATTGTGTATTGCTGTCACAGAACAACTATTTTCACAACATACTGTATGCCAGTGATATTAAATCTGTATGCCAGTGATTTGCATTCTGCCTATCTGCCTGTCTTTTCAATAGGATGTGTTTCCTTGGAATGATTCTTTGAAAAATTCAATCAAATTAGTCACACTACTCTCCCTAGCTTTCTCACCAAACTGCTTTTCTATGTTCTATAATGCCTTTTCCTACCTTCTTTAATACTTTTCACTGATAGCAACTGAGCATTCATCTTCTCTACATGCATATATACTGGATTTTAAACAATTAAACGATTTCTGCTCAGTCATGAGACCCCAAAATCTCAATGCAATATGTACTGCATCATTTACAGATGCTTTTGTCCATTCAGTTATTTCTTCTTTGTGATTTGAAGACAGCACCTATGAGTATTCTATTTACCTTAACATGGCATAATTACTAAGCCAAATGTCTTCACCCAGTGCCCAAATGTGTCTCTTCCTTTTCATGGGCAGTTCCTCAGAATGGATGATGATTTATTTCTACTCCTGTTCAGAGGAGTGCTAAATGCCTATGTAGGAATTCTTTTAACATGGTTTTTTTTTAAACAGGAAAGTGAAATGCATGTTTTTTTCTATCCACCAAAATTTCCTTAAATTTGGACAATTTTATCCTTTAAATTTTTAAAGGAAGCATTTCAGAACATTAGATTTAGAGTCATAGAACACTACAACACAGAAACAGGCCCTTCGGGGTGGCAACCTTGTCATTTCTTTAGCATTTGTCTTTTTTTTACAAGGCTGAGTTGCTAGCTTGATGTTCAAACCAGCACAGATAGAAAGTATGCAAGGAGCCAGCTGGATTCCTGTGACCACTCACCTTGAAACCCAGTGTGGATGCCACTACGCCATGGTGCTAGACTATTAACCTGCCTAGTCCAGGGGTTCCCAACCTGGGGTGCGAGATGGAATTTCAGGGGGTGTGACAAAGAGTGGCTTGTGTACTTGAGTGACAAGTCACGAGTCATCACTCAGCCAGCTGCCAGTGTGCCTTGAGAAGTGGTAGCAATGTTTGTCCCAAGCACACTCCAGTCTCCCGCTGCCCAAGTCGAGAGAGACATAAACTCACTCCAGTTTCCCGCTGCCCGAGTCAGCATTGAGGAGTCTCATCAATTTACTGTTTACAAATTTTTTCTGAATAAATTAGAATCTAATTGCTCAATTTATATTTGCATTTTATGCACTGAGTTAAAAGCTTATTTTTTTAAGTTTAATTTGTTCACCCCGCAGTATTGTATGTGGTTCAAAAATTAGAAATTAGACTTCTTCATCTTCACATGTGATATTACTTTTGTAGGGAGTGTGAACATTAATCAAACATTTCTTAGGGGTGTGGGGCCTAGAAAAGGTTGGGAACCACTGGCCTAGTCCCATCGACATGCATCGGTAGCCCTGCATACCCCTCCAACTGCAGCATGGGTAATACTGCAGGAATACAAATCATAAAAAACTCTGGGATAGAAATTTGATGCTACTAACCAATTATCCATTCATTGTAAATTAGATTCCTTGGAATGAACATTCTGCTATCACCTGAGAAACTCGGTATCCCAAATGGAGCATCCCGAATTCTGCATCTGCTTCATCATACAGAATGCCTACCATCACTTATAACATCAACTATTTTGTATCCTTCAAGCTGAAAAGTGCATTGGAAAGGGAATCATGACTGTTTTCCCATTTAACACAGTTGTTGCCCCCAGTTGAGATCAGTTTAATATATGCAAGCAATATCTTCTAGCATATATTTAGTTACCACCAGGAGGAGTCCTACTCTTCTAGCTTTACTTATGATATCTTTCACTTTGAAGTGCCTCTTGCACTGTATAAGTTTCGACAAAGAACCAATTTACTTTTCAAGGAATTGTATTATGTAGTAAATAAATACTCAAATAAGTATATTTGTTGAAACTACATTTTGTTGTGCATTTACACAGTGTTTAAACAAAACATTAAGGAAATCTTTAACAGAATAAGGGTTTATTATTCGGGCCAATAATATAGGAGTGTAACCTGTCATAATGCAAAATTCAAGAAAACTGTGAACTGTAGTCCATATTCATAAAACATAGAACATTAAAATCTATAGCACATTACAGGCGCTTCAGCCCACAATGTTGTGCCGATCATGTAACCTACTCTAGAAACTGCCTAGAATCACCCTACTGCATAGCCCTCTATTTTTCTAAACTCCATGTACCTATGTAAGAGACCCTATTGTATCTACCTCCACCACCATTGCCAGCAGTGTATTTCATATACCCACCACTCTCTATGTGAAAAGCTTACCCCTGACATCTCCTCTGTACCTACTTTCAAGCACCTGAAGACTACGACCCTCGTGTTAGCCATTTCAGCCCTGGAAAAAAGCCTCTGGCTATCCACATGATCAATGCCTCTCATCAGTTTATACACCTCTATCAGGTCACCTCTCATCCTCTGTTGCTCCAAGGAGAAAGGGCCAAGTTCACTCAACCTATTCACATAAGGCACGCTCTCCAATCCAGGCAAGATCTTTGCAAATCTTCTCTGCACTCTTTCTATATTATCCACATCCTTCCTGTTGTGAGGTGACCAGAAATGAACACAGTACTCAAGCGGGGTCTTATATAGCTGTAACATTATCTCACAGTTTTTGAATTCAATGTCTTCAAGTTTGACCTACCAAAATGAACTACTTCACATTTATCTGGGTTGAACTTCATCTGCCCTCCTCAGTCCAGTTCTGCATTCTATCGATGTCCTGCTGTAACCTCTGACAACCCTCCAGACTATCAACACCAACTTTTGTGTCATCAGCAAACTTAATAACCCACCCTCCTACTTCTTCATCCAGGCCATTTATAAAAATCGCTAAGAGGAGGGGTCCTAGAACTGATCCCTGAAGAACACCACTGGTCACTGACTTCCATGCAGAATACAAACCATCTACAACCATCCTTTGCCTTCTGTAAACAAGCCAATTCTGGATTCACAAAACAAGGACTCCTTGGATCCCATGCTCCTTACTTTCAAAGGGGCCTTGCATGGGGAACCTTATCAAATGCCTTACTGAAATCCAAATACACTACATCCACTGCTCTACCTTCACCAATGTTTTGGTTACATCCTCAAATAATTCATTCAGTTTGATGAGGCACAACCTTCCCTTGACAAAGCCAAACTGACTATCTCTAATCAGATATGTCTGCCCAAATGCTCATAAATCCTGCCTCTCAGGATATTTCCCAACAACTTGTCCACCACAGAAGTAAGACTCACTGGTCTATAATTTCCTGGGTTATCTATACTCCCTTTCTTGAACAAGGGAACAACACTTGCAACCCTCCAATCCTCCAGTGCTTCTCCTGTCCCTATTGATGATGCAAAGATCATCGCAAGAGGCTCAGCAACCTCCTCCCTCACTTTCCACAGTAGCCTGCGGTAAATCCCATCAGGTCCTGGCGACTTATCTAACTGAATGCTTCTCAAATTCTCCAGCACATCCTCTTCCTTAATGTCTATAAGCTCAAGCGTTTCAGTCCATTGTAAGTCATCCCCACAATAGTCAAGGTCCTTTTCACTGGTGAATACTGAAGCACAGTATTCATTAAGTACCTCCGCTACCTCCTCTGACTCTATGCACACATTTCCACTATTGCACCCGATTGGTCTTATTCTCACACAGCTCATCCTCTTGCTCTTCACATACTTGTACGATGCCTTGGGGTTTTCCTTATCCTGCTTACCAAGGCCTTCTCATTGCCCTTTCTAGCTCACCTAATTTCATTCTTTTTTTTAAAAAACTTTTTTTATTGCATTTTAAATGGTTACAAAGTATGAAAAAACAATGTATATAACCCATACCCCCTCCCCTTAACCCCTCCCCCCTAACTGCCCTATAGAAAAAAAAGAAAGAAAGAAAGAAAGAAAGAAAGAAAGAAAGAATGCCTGGTTGTTGGAAGATCTCCACATGCTCCATGGAATTCGTAATAACTTTAATATGTATATTTATTTCTTTCCCCTAATAACCAATTGTTTCATCTTCAGAGCATCTATATATTTAATCCTGTCTTTTGTAAATAAGGGCTCCAAATTTTCAAAAATGTTTCATATTTATCTCTTAAATTATAAGTAATTTTTTCTAATGGAATACAACCATAGATTTCTTTCTTCCAAGAATCTATACTTAAATGTGTATCCGATTTCCAAGTAACTGCAATAGCTTTTTTGGCTACTGCCAGTGCAATTTTTATAAATTCTTTCTGATACTTATTTAGTTTGAGTTTCGGTTTTATCCCTTCAATATCACCTAGTAAAAATAATATTGGATTATGAGGAAATTGTGTTCCTGTAATTTGTTCCAGTAAAAGTCTTAAATTTGTCCAAAAAGGTTGAATTTGAGAGCAAGACCATGTCGAATGTAAAAAAGTACCAGTTTCCTGGTTACATCGGAAACACTGATCCGATAAATTTGGATTAAATTTTTTTATTTTTTGTGGTGTAATATATAATTGATGTAGAAAATTATACTGCACTAATCTTAACCGAACATTTATTGTATTTGTCATACTATCAAGACATAGTCTTGACCAATTTGTTTCTTCAATTTTAATATTCAAATCACTTTCCCATTTTTGTCTTGACTTATGGACTCCTTGCTTAATTACCTGTCTTTGAATCAAGTTATACATGCAAGATATAAATTTTTTGATATTTCCTTTTTGAATTAAAATTTCTATTTCATTAGATTTCGGCAATAACATTGTTTGACCTAATTTTTCTCTTAAATAAGCCCTTAATTGAAAGTAACAAAATAAAGTGTTGTTTGATATTTTATATTTATTCTTTAATTGATCAAATGACATTAATATACCTCCTTCAAAACAATTCCCTATATATCTAATCCCATTTTGAATCCAATTATATAAAAGTTGATTGTCCATTGTGAAAGGAATAAGTCTATTTTGAATTAAAGATCTCTTTGCTAATAAAGATTTTTTTGTCTCATCATCAACATTTATCTTATTCCATAAATCAATCAAATGTTTTAATATAGGAGATTCTTTCTTTTCCCGTATCCATTTAGATTCCCATTTGTATATAAAATCTTCTGGTACGTTTTCTCCTATTTTATCTAATTCTATTCTAATCCATGCCGGTTTATCTTTCTCGAAAAAAGATGCAATAAATCTAAGTTGATTTGCTTTATAATAATTCTTAAAATTTGGAAGTTGTAATCCTCCTAGATCAAATTTCCATGTCAATTTTTCCAACGATACTCTGGACATCTTACCTTTCCAGAGGAATTTCCTCAGATATTTGTTTAACTCTTGAAAAAACTTCTGGGGTAATTGTATTGGTAATGATTGAAATAAATATTGTAATCTAGGGAATATATTCATTTTTATAGTATTTACTCTACCTACTAATGTTATTGGTAATGCCATCCATTTTTCAAGATCTTCCTGAATTTTTTTCAAAAGTGGTAAGTAATTTAATTTGTATAAGTTTTTTATATCATTATCAACTCTTATACCTAAATATTTTATACCATTTGCTGGCCATCTAAATTGAGTTATTAATCGACATTGATTATAATCTCCTTTAGTAAGAGGTAAAATTTCACTTTTATCCCAATTTATTTTATAACCCGATATTTTCCCATATTCTTCTAGTCTATAAGATAATTTGCGTAGTGAATGTAATGGATCTGTTAAATAAAGTAGAACATCATCAGCAAATAAGTTAATCTTGTATTCTTCCTGATTAACTCTGAAACCCTTAATATCTGGGTCAGAGAGTCCGGAATCAATTAATACATTTTGTATTTTAATTGGTAAATTTTTATTAACCAAAATTGCAACTCCTCTTGCCTTTGAGTTAAATGAAGCTGCAATAACATTTCCAACCCAGTCTCTTTTTAATTTCTGATGTTCTATATCCGTTAAATGAGTTTCTTGTAAGAAAGCTATATCTATTTTCATTTTTTTAATGTATGTTAAAATTCTTTTTCTTTTTATTGGTCCATTAAGCCCATTAACATTAAAACTTAAAAAATTCAATAAATTAGTCATTATTTTTATTTATGTTACTCCAATCTATAATAATACCTAATCTTTCAACTTTCATTGTATCCTGGGAAATCTTTTTAGAAGTCTCCATGTTGCTATGTGTGTCCCCACCAATCATCCAGGCAAAAGAATAGAAGAAAAATAGAAAATAAAGAGAAAAACAAAATACCCCCCTACTAATGTTGTGAAAGAAAGGAAACACAACATTACCCCCCTCTATTGTACGGGTCATGGCAATCGCCATGATTACACACGTGAATCCCGTAGTAACCGATTCAAAGCTCCCCAGCACCCCCGCAACATAAAAAATATATATATAAAAAAAACCATACTATTCTCAATTAATATTTCTAAAATATTACTTTTCTCCCTTATATCGTCCTTAAATGTCCATCAGTTCCATTTGCTTTCTCTGTCTTCGTCTTTAACCATTACATTTAGAAATCTCTGCTTTTAATTAACGAAGAGATGAAAGTTTTTGTGCAAACACCTCCGCATCTTGATAATCAGAAAAAAATCTTTTTCCTTCCTCCAAAAAAATTATCAGTGTTGCTGGGTGACGCATTAAAAACTTATAACCTTTTTCCCACAAAACCTTTTTAACTGGATTAAATTCTTTCTTTCTCTTCAAAAGGTTATAACTTATATCAGGATAAAAAAGAACTGGTTTCTCAGCTATCATCAACGGACCTTTTCTTCTTTTAGCACCCTGGGCAGCCGCCCTCAAAATCTTTTCTTTATCCTGGTATCTTAAACATCTTATCAAAATTGATCGCGGATTTTGATCATCTTGAGATCTTGGTCTTAAGGCTCTGTGCACCCTTTCAATCTCAATTAAAGTTTCTTCTCCCATTTCCAATTTTTCAGGAATCCATTTTTGAAAAAAATTTATTGGGTCTTCTCCTTCGGTACCTTCTTTAAGTCCAACAATTTTAATATTGTTGCGTCTACTAAAATTTTCAAGTTTATCAATTTTTCCCACGAGTTGTTTTCTTTCTGATGTCCAGGCATCATTATCATCTTCCATCCTCTTCATTCTTCCCTCCATTTCTTCCATTTTGACGTCCAAATCTATAATTTTCTTTTCCATTTTTTCCTGTTTCTTTGTCATTTTATCAAACATAGCCTCCATATTTGTTATTTTTTCTGTAATTACTTTTTGGTTACTTTTAATTACTTTTTCTAATTTTAGTAATCTATGCATTATTTGCCTCAAAGTCTTTTTTGTATTTTCAGAGGAACTTTCATCTTCTCCATCTTCGTCTGATTTTTCCAGAGAGTCCGGCTCTCTCTCAGACTCACTTTCACTGTCGGTTTCAGTCGTTGCTGGGTTTTGTAGTTCTGGTTGCTCTCTTTTGCGCATGCTCGTTCCTTTACGCTTGCGCAGTTCTCGTTGATCTTTCCCTTTAGAAATGGCCGATGCTGCCGCAGTCTCCTTTTCTGTTTCACTGGTGGTGTGTTGTACCTGAGTCCACGGTTCTTCGGTAGAAGTAGGCCTTGATTCTGTTCCAACTTGAGCGGTCTTCGCGGTAGCAGTTTTCTTCGTCCTCTGTTTATGAGGCATAGCTTAAAACAATCCGGAGTAGTTTATAAGTAACCTTAAAAAAGTATTAATTAACTTTTCTTCACTTAAACATTAATTTATTAACTTTTTTACGGGAGGGCTGGGTTCCAGCGTCTCGATCCTACGTCATCACGTGACGTCCCCACCTAATTTCATTCTTGAACTCTTTCCGGGTAACCTTGTAATTTTCTAGAACTCTATCAGTACCTATTTTCTTCAACCTTTCGTAAACTTTTCTTCTTAACTAGAGTTTCTACATACTTTGTATACCATGGTTCTTTTACCCTACCATCCTCTCCCTGCCTCAATGGAACATACCTATGCAGAACACTATGCAAATATTCCCTGAACATTTGCCACATTTCTGCCGTGCATTTCCCTGGGAACATCAGTTCCCAATTTATATTTCCATGTTCTTGCCTAATAGCATCGTATTTCCCCCTACCCCAAGTAAATGTTTTCCCAAATTGTCTGCTCCTATCCTTCTCCAGCGCTATGGTGAAGAGGATAGTGTTATGGTCGCTACCTCCAAAATGCTCTCCCATCAAGAGATCTGACACCTGACCAGGTACATTTCCCTATATTGTACCAGATGAAGTACAGCCTCTTCTCTAGTTGGGTTATCTACATATTGCATCAGGAAATCTTCCTGAACACACCTAACAAACCCATCTAAACCCCTTGCTCTGAGGAGATGCCAGTCAATATTAGGAAAGTTAAAATCTCCCATCACAACAACACTATTATTATTGCAGAGTTCCAGAATCTGCCTCCGTATCTGATCATCGATAAACCTGTTACTAGTGGGCGGGGGGCTTTAAACGACACCCAGTAGAGTTATTGCCCCCTTCCTGTTTCCGACTTCCACCTACACTGACTCAGTAGATAATCCCTCCATGACTTCCTCCTTTTCTGCAGCCACGACACTATCTCTGAATAGCAATGCCATACCCCCACCTCTTTTGCCTCCCTCACTGTCCTTCTTGAAATATCTAAAGCCTAGCACATTCAGCTGCCACTCCTGCCCCTAAGACATCCAAATCTTTGTAATGGCCATGTCATAGTTCCACGTGTTAATCCACACTCTGTAAGTTCATCCGCCTTGTGGATAAGTGTGAGGTTATCCACTTTGGGAGTAATAACAGGAAGGCAGATTATTATCTGAATGGTGTAGAGTTAGGTAAGGGAGAAATACAAAGAGATCTAGGAGTCCTTGTTCATCAGTCACTGAAGGTGAATGAGCAAGTGCAGCAGGCAGTGAAGAAGGCTAATGGAATGTTGGCCTTTATTACAAAGGGAATTGAGTACAAAAGCAAGGAAATCCTCCTGCATTTGTACAGAGCCCTGGTGAGACCACACCTGGAGTATTGTGTACAGTTTTGGTCTCCAGGGTTAAGGAAGGACATCCTGGCTATAGAGGAAGTGCAGCGTAGATTCACGAGGTTAATTCCTGGGATGGCTGGACTGTCTTACGCAGAGAGGTTAGACAGACTGGGCTTGTACACGCTGGAATTAAGGAGATTCAGAGGGGATCTGAATGCAACATATAAGATTATTAAGGGATTGGACAAGATAGAGGCAGGAAATATGTTCCAGATGCTGGGAGAGTCCAGTACCAGAGGACATAAGTTTAAGAATAAGGGGTAGGTCATTTAGGACAGAGTTAAGGAAGAACTTCTTCTCCCAGAGAGTTGTGGGGGTCTGGAATGCACTGCCTCGGAAGATAATGGAGGCCAATTCTCTGGATGCTTTCAGGAAGGAGCTAGATAGGTATCTTATGGATAGGGGAATCAAGGGATATGGGGACAAGGCAGGAACCGGGTATTGATAGTAGATGATCAGCCATGATCTCAGAATGGCAGTGCAGGCTCGAAGGGCTGAATGGTCTACTTCTGCACCTATTGTCTATGATACTCCTTGCTTTAAAATGGACATATCTCAAGCTATCTGACTGAGTGCAACTTTGCTATATCATCTGACTATTCTTCCTCACTAACTCCCTACAAGCTGTCTCTACTTGTGCACCAACCGCCCCATCCTCTGCCTCTTCACTTCACTTCCCACCCCTGCAAATCTATTTTAAACCCTCCCCAACAGCATTTGCAAGCCTTACGCCAGGAAATAGGTTCCCCCCAGATTCAAGTGCAACCCATCCTTTTTGTACAGGTCACACCTACCCCAGAAGGGGTCCCAATGATTCACAAATCTGAATCCCTGCCCCCGATCCAATCCTTCAGCCATGTATTTATCCACCACCTCATTTTATTCCTATACTCACTGTCGTGTGGCACAGGCAGCAATCCCGAGATTACTACCCTTGAGGTCCTGGCTTCTCAGCTTCCTCCTAACTCTCTGTACTCTGCTTTCAGGACCTCCTCCCCTTTTCTACCTATTTCATTGGTACTATTATGCAGCACAACTCTAGTCACTCACTCTCCATTCAGGATATTGTAGACTTGCTCAGAAACATTACAAACCCTGGCACCTGGGAGGCAAACTACCATCCATGCTTCGCCCACAGAATCACCTATCTGTCCCCTTAACTATAACGTCCCCTATTAATACTGCCATCCAATTCCATGCCCTATCCTTAAAAGTCACAGGGCCAGACTCCTGTTCCACTCCCTGCTCTTCTCCCCATGAACTTTGATGCCATATCCAATCAAGAATCTATCAAACTCTGCCTTAAATACACCCAACGACCTGACCTCCACAGCTGCCTGTGGTAATAAATTCTGCAAATTCACCACCCCCTAGCTAAAGAAATTACTCTGCGTCTCTGCTTTAAATGGATGTTCCCCTATCCTGAGGCTGTGCCCTCCTGTCCTAGATTCCCCTACCATGGGAAACATCCTTTCCACATCTACTCTGTCTGGGCCTTTCAACATGCCAAAGATTTCAATGATATTCCCCTCATTCCAGTCAGTACAGACCCAGAGCTATCAAACGTTCCTCATATGATAACCCTTTCATTCCCGGAATCATCATTGTGAACCTCTTCTGAACCCTCTCCAATGTCAGCGTATCTTTTCTTAGATGAGAAGCCCAAAACTGTTCACAATACTCAAGGTGAAGCCTCACCAGTGCCTTACAAAGCCTCAGCATTACAGCCTTGCTCTTGTATTCTAGACCTCTTGAAATGAATTGCATTTGCCTTCCTCAACATCAACACTACCTGCAAGTTAAGCTTTAGGTTGTTTTGCACAAGGACTCCCAAGTCCTATTGCATCTCAAATTTTTGGATTTTCTTTCTCTTTAGAAAATAATCTGCACATTCATTTCTACTACCAAAGTGCATGACTATGCATTTTTCAACATTATATTTCATTTGCCACTCTCTCGCCCATTTTCTAATCTGTCTTAGTCTTTCTGCAGCCTACCTCTTTCCTCAACACCACCTCCCCCTCCGCCTGTGCTGACTAATCTATGTTAGTTTGCACAATACTAAGTTTAGTTAATGGCAAGAAAAGACTTGCACGTTTAATGCCTTTTATGAACCTCAAGGCATCATGGTTGTAATGCAGGAAACATTGTAGTCAATCCATATAATCCAAACTCCTTTTGAGTAATAAAATAAAGAACAAGATCAAGTGAACACCCCCCTAACCATGATGCAACCATTAAATGATAGCTTATAATACTCTACTAGGTATAGGCAGCAGCCATGCTATATCTAAGAAAAGTATTATTATTTATTACATAGCTTGATTTACTTATTTATTTTATTTTTTTCTATATTATCATGTATTGCATTGTACATGCTAAGTTAACAAATTTCATGACACATGCTGGTAATAATAAAGCTGATTCTGAATTCACAGAATAATAGAAAAAAGCCTGTAGAAAATTATGGAAGGAATTTTTCTCAATCAGGCAAAGACCCAGAATTGTTAATGGCTGAAGAATATGGAAGGCTCCCAGGGATATATTAAATAACTATTTAGCATTTATCTTCATACAGACAATACTGTTCACATTCAGTGACAATGTTAATAATTATCAATCGGGGGGACGTCACGTGATGACTTAGGATCGAGACATAGAAATCCAGCTCTCCTGTAAAAATCAGTAAATTAATGTTTAAGTGAAGAAAAGTTAGTAAATACTTTCTAAAATTTACTTATAAACTACTCAGGATTGTTCCAAAATATGTCTCATAAGCAGAAGCAGAAGAAAACTACTACCTTGAAGACGGCACAATTTGGAAAAGAATCGGGGCCCGGCACCATGAAAGAGCCATGGGCTCAAGTGCATTTTACCTCCGGCGATACAGAACAGGAAGCTGCGGCAACATCAACTGTCTCCAAAGAAAAAGTGCAATAAGAATTGCACATGCATGAAGGAAGGGGCATGTGCAAGTACGAGCAACCTGAACTACAAATCCCAGCTACGATCAGAACTGGAAGTGAAAGTGAATCTGAGGCAGATTCAAATTCTCTGGATAAATCAGACAAAGATGAAGTTTTCCTGGAGATATCGGAAAAACTTTGGTGCAATGAATTAAAAGCATGAATTAAAAGCATTAAAAATAATTTAAACATATATTAAAAATATGAAGATTATGTTTGACAAAATGATGAAAAAACAGGACAAAATGGATAAGAAAATTGAAGTCTTGGAAGAAACAACAGGAGACATCGTTGAAAGAATGAATAAAATGGAAGACAATATTTCTGCCTGGACATCAGAAAGAAAACAGTTGGAAACAGTGGATATGCTTGAAAATTTTAGTAGACGAAATAATATTAAGATTGTTGGACTTAAAGAAGGTATAGAGGGAGAGGATCCAATACATTTTTTTCAAAAATGGATCCTGGAAAATTTGGAAATGTAAGAAGGAACTCAGTTAATTGAAATTGAAAGGGCTCACGGAGCCTTAAGATCAAGACCTCAAGTTGATCAAAACCCACGATCAATCTTGATAAGATGCTTAAGATATCAAGATAAAGAAAAAATCCTGAAGGCGGCTGCCCAATGTGCCAGAAAGAGAAATGGGCCATTGATGATAGAACGGAAAACAGTTCTTTTCTATCCTGATATAAGTTATGACCTTTTAAAGAGAAAGAAGGAATTTAACCCAGCGAAAAAAGTTTTATGGGAAAAGGGTTATAAATTTATAATGCGTCACCCTGCAACCCTGATAATTTTTTTGGATGATGGAAAAAGATTTTTTACTGATTATCAGGATGAGGAAGAGTTTGCACAAAGACTTCCAAATATTCACTAACCACAGCCAAAGATTTAAAAGTGAAACGGATTAAAGATGAAGACAAGGACACTGAATGGGATTGATGGACATTTAAGGACAAAAGAATATTTAAACATATTCTTAATTATATGATACAGGAGGAGAAAGGTAAAAAATTGAGAAATATTAATTGAGAGTAGTGACATTTTTTTCCTTCTCATATATATACTTTTTTACGTTACGGGGGAGCTGGGGGAACTTCGGATCGATTGCTACGGGATTCACATGTGTAATCATGGGATCGCCGTGACCCATACAATGGAGGGGTTGTGTTGTGATTTTTTTATCCACAACATTAATAGGGGGGTACTTTGTTACTTCTTTCTTTATAATCTATTTTTCTTCTATCTTTTTTTCTTTGCCTGGATGATCGGGGGGGGGGAAGACACATAGCAACATGGAGAATTTTTAAAAGATTCCCCAAGGTACTATGAAAGTTGAAAGATAGGTATTATTATAGATTGGGGTAATCCTATTAAAAAAATGACTAATTTACTGAATTTTTAAAGTTTTAATGTTAATGGGCTTAATGGACTGGTGAAAAGAAAAAGAATTTTAACATACATTAAATGAAAATAGATATAACTTTTTTACAAGAAACATACTTAATAGAGATAGAACATCAGAAATTAAAAAGAGATTGGGTCGGAAAGGTTATTGCAGATTCATTTAATTCAAAGGCGAGGAGAGTTGCAATTTTGGTTAATAAAACTTTACCAATTAAAATACAAAATGATATAATAATTGCTTCAGCAGGGAGATATGTAATTATTCATTGTCAGATTTTTTTCAGAACTATGGACTCTTATGAATATTTATGCACCAAATGAAAATGATGTAAAATTTATACAAGAGACCTTTTTGAATTTGGCTGACGCACATGATAAAATATTAATAGGTGGAGATTTTAACTTTTGTCTGGACCCAGTTTTAGATAGATCAACAAAGGTTGTTACAAAAACAAAAGTAGCAAAATTAACTTTATCATTGATGGAAGATTTAAATTTGATTGATATATGGAGAAGAATTAATCCAAAAGAAAGAGATAATTCATTTTATTCAAATAGACACAAAACTTATTCAAGGATAGATTTTTTTCTATTATCAACGAATATTCAAGACAGAGTGAAAAATATGGAATATAAAGCAAGAATATTGTCAGATCATTCCCCCTTGATAATGACAATGATAATGATGGATAAAGAGGAATCAATTTACAGATGGAGATTTAATTCAATATTATTAAAATGTCAAGATTTTTGTGATTTTATGAAAAAGCAGATTCAGTTTTTTTTAGATACAAATTCACATTCAGTGGATGATAAATTTATATTGTGGGAAGCAATAAAGGCATATTTGAGAGGCTAGATAATAAGTTACACTTCTAAAATTAAGAAGGAATATATGGTAGAAATAGATCAATTGGAAAAAGAGATTACAAAATCAGAAAAAGAATTGCAAGGATATATGACAGAAGAAAAATGAAGACAACATGTTAACAAGAAGTTACAATATAATACACTTCAGACATATCAAACAGAAAAAGCAATTATGAGAACTAAACAGAGATATTACGAACAAGGTGAGAGTTCACACAAGATTCTTGCTTGGCGGTTAAAAACAGACCAGACTTCCAAAACGATAAATGCAATTAGAACAACTGTAAATAAAATTACTTATAAACCTTTAGAAATTAATGAAACAGTTAAGAATTTTTATTCTGAGCTGCATCAATCAGAATCACAAAATTATAATGTCGAGATAGAAAGGTTTTTATCACAAATAACCCTTCCAAAATTGGATTCGGAAGAACAGAAGGCATTAGATTTACCTTTTACATCAAAAGAGGTCTAAGAAGCTCTAGGATCACTTCAGAGTAATAAATTCCCAGGAGAAGATGGTTTTCCCCCCAAATTTTACAAAAAGTTTAAAGATTTACTAATTCCTCCTTTTATGGAGTTAATACACCAAGCCGAAAGAACGCATAAACTTCTGGAATCTTTTTCGACAGCTATTTTAATAGTATTGCCAAAAAAAGATAAAGATCTTTTAAAGCCAACATCATATAGACCTATTTCTTTGTTGAACACTGATTAGACAATAATAGCAAAAATTTTATCTAGTAGATTATCTAAATACTTACCAAAATTAATACATATGGATCAAACAGGATTTTTCAAAGATAGACAATCGGCAGATAATGTAACCCGGTTACTTAGTATAATTCATTTGGCACAAAAGAGGGAGGAAATGAGTGTGGCAGTTGCTTTAGATGCAGAAAAAGCATTTGATAGATTGGAATGGGATTTTTTATTTAAGGTATTGGTAAAATATGGATTGGGAGTATCCTTTATAAAATGGATTAAAACCTTAGATTGGATTAAACCCAAAGCTAAAGTAGTGACAAATGGTCAAATTTCAACATCATTTCAGTTAACAAGGTCAACTGGACAAGGTTGTCCATTATCACCTGTTTTATTTGTGTTGGCGTTAGAACCATTAGCTGAATTAATTAGAATGGACCCAGATGTTAAGGGTTTCAGAGTTAACCAGGAGGAATACAAGATTAACTTATTTGCTGACAATGCTCTGCTTTATTTAACAAACCTATTGTATTCGCTACGTAAATTATCTTTTAGATTGGGAGAATATGGGAAAATATCAGGCTACAAAATAAATTGGGATAAAAGTGAAATTCTACCTCTTACTAAAGGAGATTATAGTCAATGTCGATTAATAACCAATTTAGATGGCTGATAAATGGTATAAAATATTTAGGTATAAGAGTTGATAATGATATAAAGAATTTATATAAATTAAATTATTTACCATTATTGAAAAAAATTCAAGAAGATCTTGATAAATGGATGATGCTACCAATAACATTAGTAGGCAGAGTAAATGCTGTAAAAATGAATATATTCCCTAGATTACAATATTTATTCCAAACAATACGAATACAACTACCCCAGAAGTTTTTTCAAGAGTTAAATAAATGTGTGAGGAAGTTCCTTTGGAAAGGTAAGATGTCAAGAATATCGTTGGAAAAATTGACATGGAAATTTGATCTAGGAGGGTTACAACTTTCAAACTTTAAGAATTACTATACAGCAAATCAACTTAGACGTATTGCATCTTTTTTTGATGAAGATAAACCAGCATGGATTAGAATAGAACTAGATAAAATAGGAGAAAATATACCAGAAAATTTATATATAAGTGGGAATCTAAATGGATACAGGAAAAGAAAGAATCTCCTATATTAAAACATTTGATTGATTTATGCAATAAGATAAATGTTGATGATGAGATAAGGAAATCTTTATCAGCAAAGAGACCTTTAAATCAAAATAAACTTATTCCTTTTACAATGGATAACCAACTTTTATACAACTGGTTTCAAAAAGGGATTAGATATATAGGAAACTGTTTTGAAGGAGGTATATTAATGTCATTTGATCAATTAAGGAATAAATACAAAATATCAAACAACACTTTTTTGTTATTTTCAATTAAGGGCTTATTTAAGAAATAAACTGGGTCAAACAATGTTATTGCCAAAACCTAATGAAATAGGAACTTTAATTCAAAAAGGAAAAATTAAAAAATTTATTTCTTGTATGTATAGTTTGATTCAAAAACAGGCAATTAAACAAGGAATTCATAAGTCAAGACAAAAATGGGAAACTGACTTGAATATTAAAATTGAAGAAACAAGTTGGTCAAGACTATGTCTTGACAGTATGACAAATAGAACAAATGTCCGGCTAAAATTAGTGCAATATAATTTTTTACATCAATTATATATTACACCACAAAAAATAAATAAATTAAACCCAAATTTATCTGATCAATGCTTCCGATGTAATCAAGAAATTGGTACTTTTTTACATTCTACTTGGTCTTGTGTTAAAATTCAACCTTTTTGGACAAATTTAAGAGTTTTACTGGAACAAATTATTGGAACACAACTTCCACATAACCCAATATTATTTTTACTAGGTGATATTGAAGGGATAAAACCGAAACCCAAATTGAATAAATATCAGAAAGAATTCATAAAAATTGCATTGGCAGTAGCCAAAAAGGCTATTGCAGTTACTTGGAAATCGGATTCATACTTAAGTATAGATTGTTGGAAGAACGAAATCTTTAGCTGTATTCCACTTGAAAAAATTACTTATAATTTAAGAGATAAAAATGAAACATTTCTGAAAATTTGGCGCCCTTATTTACAAAAGATAGGACTAAATATATAGGTGCTCTGAAGATAAAATTACTGGTTATTTGGGGAAAGAAATAAATGTATATACTAAAGCTATTATGAACTCCATGGAGCATGTGGGGATCTTCCGATATCCAGGCGTTCTTTCTTTCTTTCTTTTCTTTCTTTCTATAGGGATATGTTAGGGGGGAGGGGTTAAGGGTTTTTTTTTTCTTTTCTTCTGTAATCATTGAAAACTCAATAAAAAAATTTTTAAAAAATTATCAATGTTTTGGATGGAATTACTAACTTTAAAAATGATAGGGCAACCAGGCTAAATGATATCCACATGAGTGTCCTTGAGAACCACCTTGTCTGAATTTTAACAGCTTAATTCAAGGTGGAATAGCTCATAATATATATTTTAATACTTCTTGGGGAAATTTAAACTAGTTTGTCAGGGTGATGGGAGTCAGAGTGATAAGTTAGAGGATGGAGCATTTAGTGTGAAGGCAGAGGCAGTGTGCAGATAGACTGTGAGGTATAAGAGGTAGTGGATAGGACATAATTCCAATATCAATTGGATGGGTTTAAGTGCATCTATTTTAATACATTAAGTATCAGGAACACGAGTAATGAACTTAAAGCATGGTTCAATATATGGAACTACAACATTTTGGCCATTGCAGAGACTTGGCTATCACAGGGGAAGGAATGGAGGTAAAAGAGTGGCATTGCTGATAAGGGATAGTATCACAGCTGCAGATGCAGAGGACATTGTGGATAGATCATCTACTCAGTCACTGTGAGTGGAAGTCAGAATGAGGAAGGGAGCAAACACTCCTATAGAACAGCCCCCCACCAATAGTAGCAGAGAAACAGAGGAGCAAATTGGGAGGCAGATTTTGGAAAGGCGCAAAGTAACAGAGTTGCTGTCATGATTGATTTCAGCTTTCCTAATATTAATTGGTACCTTGTTAGTGAAAAAGTTTAGTTGGGGTAGAATTTGTTAGGTATGTCCAGGAAGGATACCTGATACAATACGTAGACAGGCCGACTAAAGAAGCCATACTGGATTAGGTACTTGGCAATGAACCTGGTTAGGTGACAGACCTCTTGGTAGCTGAGCATGTTGGAGACAGTGACCACAACTCTTTGACCTTTACCATAGGCTTGGATAGGGATAGGAGCAGATTGTATGGGACAGCATTTAATTGGGGGGGGGGGGGGGGAAGAGATGGAATAGTGAATTATGAAGCCATTAAGCAGGTACTTGGGAGCATAAACTAGGAACAGATGTACTCAGGGAAATACACAATGGAAATATAGAGCTTGTTTAGGGACCACTTTCATGGGGTTCTGGATTAATTTGTTCAATTCAGTCATTAAAGTATGGTAGGATGAAAGAAATCTGGTTGAGGTTGACACTAGATGGAACGTCTTGTCAAGGGGAAAAAAGAAGCATACTTAAGGTTTAGAGATCAGGATCAGACAGGGTTCTGAAGAGTTACAAGGTAACCAGGAAGGAGCTTAGGGGAGCTTGAAGGAAACATGAAAAGGCCTGGGTGAGTAGGATTAAGAAAATCCTCAAAGAGTTCTACACGTACGTGAAGAATAGGATGATGACTAGAGTGTAGGATCAATCAAGGATAAAAGAGGAAATGTGTGCTTGGAGTTTGAGGAAGTAGTGAAGGTCATTAATGAATACTTTATTCCGTATTCACTAGTGAGAAGAATTTTGATGAATATGAAGACAGTGTAAAATAGTCTGATATGTTGGAACATGCTGATGTTAAGAAAGAAGATATGCCAAAACTTTTGAAAATCATTAGGATAGATAAGTCCTTGGGGCTGGATAGAATATACCCCATATTACTATGGGAAATGAGGGAAGAGGTTGGCAGTGATCTTTGTGTTCTCTCTGGCTACAGGAATAGTACTAGATAATTGGAGAGTGGCAAATGTTATTACTTTGTTTAAGACCAGTAACAGGTATAATCATGGAACTACAGACTTGTGATTTTTACATCAGTGGTGGGCAGTTTATTGGAAAGGATTCTTCAAGATAGGATCTACGAGCATTTGGAGAAGCCCAATCTGTTTACAGATAATCAGCATGGCTTTGTGAGGGGAAGTTTGTGCCTCATGAGCCTGAATAAAGTTTTTGAGGAAGTCACAAAACAAACTGATGAAGGTAAAGCAGTGGATGTGCTGGATATGGATTTTAGAAAGGTACTTGAAAAAGTTCCTCATGACATGCTCATTCAGAAAGTCATGAGTAAAGACCTCCAGGCAAACATGGCTGTATGGATTCTATCCTGGGTCCAATTCACTGATGAAGAAGTCATGCCAGTGACTCTACTTAATTAGATGTATAGTGAGATTTAGTACATTACCAAAGACTCTTGCAAATTTCTACAGATGTACAGTGGCTACAAGGGTAGTCATAGCTGAAGGGTGGAAGTGGGGATGAGCTCCCACTGCTAAACAAATGCTCTTCATGGCATGCATCTCAAGCAGCCTCTGACAACCAAGTCCAACTCCTGGCCTTCACATGTGGCATAGATCTTATGCCCGGCAGAGCAGTTCTCACTGACAGGAAAAGGGGCAAAGGCAGACCACTGACACCTCAAAACCAGTTGCTCCGGGCAGATGGGGCTCGTTAACCACGGATGGCAGCTCATCAAGAAGAGGGAAACCTCCACTGCCTTGTGGCTATACCCACTCACGGGAAAGGCTTTGGGAGTAAACCCCGAGGAAAACCCAGAGTCGGAGTCCCATAGGTGGTTGACTGCTGTATCCAGCACCTGCACTGGAACTCCTGCAATGCTGCTGACACCAAACTGTATCGACTTTCGTCATTTCTTTGGACCTGTCAGCATGGAGAGAGGGGGTCCCACTGCATGGGCAACAGACCCATATCAACTCTGCCCAGGCTTGAGCTCTGGAGAAGCCACTCCCAGTGACCACCAGAGGTGCAGTACCCATAGTTGACCACGGTCGCCGGAGGTCGCACACAGTGGAGAGCACTGGGACTGGGTGCATTACCACCTGATATGGAGGTTCTAATGTGTAGGATTGAAAGACGTTGCAGAGGATTCTAGACTCAGCCAGTTCCATCACAGCACAACCCTTCCTGCCATCAGGGACATCTTTACAAAGTGGTGCCTCAAGAAGGCAGCAACCATCATTGAGGACCGTCACCATTCAGGACATGCCCTCTTCTCATTACTATCATTAGGAAGGAGTAAGACCCATCATCAATATTTTAGGAACAGCTTTCTCCCTCCCATTACCAGATTTGTGATAGTAACTTTTGACTTGAACCATAATGCTGCTACAAAACAATAAAATTCATGGCAAACTCTATGTCAGTAATAATATACATAATTCTGATGGTATTTCGTAGAATTCAATTATAGAAGAGTTAGACCTGGTTTTGGTTGGAGCAGAGATCACTTTGTAAAGAAACTGAATTCTGTACAGAACCTGGATCATTCTCAAGCAGGGGTTCCCAACCTGGGATCGATGGACCCTTTGGTTAATGGTAGGGATGCATCGCATAAAAAAAGTTGGGAATCCCTGTTTCAGTGAGTCAGAAGGGAATTTCCCATATACCCCTCTTAAATTTGGTCAAAGAATGTAATTGCTTTTCACTCTCCACCAAGAAATCATCTGGTTTTAGGTGATAAATGATACACCAAGTTCCACAATATGATGATAGCAGATAGATGCTCTTTACTTACCCATCTAGCCCATATCCTATGGTTTTTCATAATAATCCTAGCAGTAAACTGGTGTAAAGGGAGATGCAAACTACTAAATTTTAAGGAAATTACAGGAATAAAATACTATTGGTTATGTCATTTGCAATTATTCCTAATTTTTTGCAGATGACAAGAAGGCAAAACCACGCTATCCCAAACAGATTTTCTTTTTGCATCAAATGTTACCTGAATAGAATGTATTGATTTTGGCAAGTTCCTTTTCACAGAACTGGAAGAATTTCTCTTCAAACCTGGCATAATATCTTTTAACGGTATCTTCATCTGTAACTGTGGAAGTAAATAGAAGAATATTACTGATATTCCAGGTTTTTTTAGATATTTTAGACTTGCTCTGCGTTTAGTCAAGCAACGCACACAATCTATTTCCACAGACACTGCCTGATCTGCTGGGTTCCTCCAGCATTTTTTGTGTATTATTTGGGTTAGTGCCCAAGTTATTTGCCTAAACTATTTACTGTGATTCTAAGCACCATGGTCCAATCATATTTCAATGAAGAAAATGCTCATCATACACATAGATTATTTTTGCAACTATGTCACATTAATTGGATTCTCCTATGAGCAGAAATATTTTCTCCATAAAATACCTCATCCAGCTTATTCATTATTTGATAGACTTGTCATCTCCAATTTTTCTCTCTAGTGAACTGGTGAAAAGCTGTAAAATGTGGTACACTTTGTCCAGTATTTCATTGTTTTTCTTAAAGATGTAAAGAAGCAAAACTATCCAGTGTACCAGGTGCACTTGTTCAAGTTTATTGTTATCTGACTATATTTATAGATAACCAAATGAAACACGTTCCTCTGGACCACGATGCACCCAAAAAACTTATGTTTTGCAACTCCAGAAACTAATTGAAAGAAAAACACAAGAGCCGGGAACTTGTCTACTTAGTTTTTTATTTTAGCCAGGTGCTCACATATGATATGGTGGCATAATGATGTATACTATTCACATACTTTTACATATAAACCATAATGAATTATGTAAACAACAAAGAATGTTTAATCAATTTTTGTTATATTATTCAAATATTACTGAAATATTAAAAACATCAAAAAGCTCACATAGTACATAAAACAAAATATTCCCATAAATAAGTACTGTAAATAAAATTTAATTCAAACTACATGTAGTGCACTGCACAGGCAAACAGTATCCAGCTCGCTGCCCTAGTGATGAGAGGTGGCAGCGTACTCATTAGTCTTATAGCCTGAGGGAAAAAACTATTATCCAGTCTGGTAGTCCTAATCCTGATATTACACAGGAATTAGCATATTGGTAGTGGCTTCTCATGCATTGTTCACTTCCACTTCTAGATTCCTGAACTCATGCACTCAATTTTTACCTGCACCCGAGTTAGTGATATATTATTTTTCCAACAAGTAAAGTTATTGATGCTATTAAAGTCTACAGTATCCAAAATTTCTATTCCATATTTTCAAACCCAAAATTTAAAAAAAACAATTAGACAAATTTGCTAAAAAACACTTCTGTTATATCAAAACTACAGTTAGTTCTAATAACTTTTAATACATTTAAATAAAGAGTGCATCAATGCAACTGCTATGGTAATGGAACAAAGCTAATAGGGCATGTCAAGTTAATTAACTATTCAAGACAAGTCAAGTCAAGTCACTTTTACTGTCATTTCGACCATAACTACTGGTACAGTACATAGTAAAAACGAGACGTTTTTCAGGACCATGGTGTTACATGACACAGTACAAAAACTAGTCTGAACTACGTAAAAAAACAACACAGAGAGAAAAAACAACCACACTAGACTACAGACCTACCCAGGACTGCGTAAAGTGCACAAAACAGTGCAGGCATTACAATAAATAATAAGCAGGACAATAGGGTAGTAAGGTGTCAGTCCAGGCTCTGGGTATTGAGGAGTCTGATAGCCTGGGAGAAGAAACTGTTACGTAGTCTGGTCATGAGAGCCCGAATGCTTTGGTGCTTTTTCCCAGACGGCAGGAGGGAGAAAAGTTTGTATGAGGGGAGCATGGGGTCCTTCATAATGCTGTTTGCTTTGCGGATGCAGCATTTAGTGTAAATGTCCCTGATGGCAGGAAGAGAGACCCCGATGATCTTCTCAGCTGACCTCACTATCCGCTGCAGGGTCTTGCAATCCAAGATGGTGCAATTTCCGAACCAGGTAGCGATGCAGCTGCTCAGGATGCTCTCAATACAACACCTGTAGAATGTGATGAGGATGGGGGGTGGGAGATGCACTTTCCTCAGCCTTCGCTATTGATTAAAATACTGAACTAAAAGATAGCAAGTGGAACATAAAAGCAGTTATCCAAACAGAATGAGCCAATGTGATCATGTAGACTTCTATTTATATCTCAATGGGAATTTTTGTTTATAAATCCTATGCTTCTGAGGCGAGCCTCTCTTGACAAAATTAAAACTGCCTGGGAGCAAGATTTAAAATTTTCAATGTCAGAGGAGGTATGGGATGAAGTCCTCAAATTAGTTAACTCGACCTCTTTATGTGCCCGCCACTGACTGTTACAGTTCAAGGTCATATACAGGGCCCATGTGTCTAAAACTAAATTATCTCGCATTTACCCAGATGTTAATCCCTGTTGCAACAAATGCAAAAGGGGAGAGGCTTCCCTTATCCATATGTACTGGACATGCCCTAGTTTTGAAAAATACTGGAAAGATGTCTTCCAAACTCTATGCCAAATACTTAATTACAATCTGGAATCTAACTCTTTGATTGCCCTTTTTGGCACCTCCGGAGGGAGGGACATACACCTAAGTCTGACTAAACATCGCACACTGTCTTTTGCCTCTCTGCTGGCCAGGTGCTCAGTTCTGCTCAAGTGGAGGGATGCTGCCCCGCCCACCCATGCTTAGTGGCTCAGGGACATCATGTCCAGTCTACATCTTGAGAAGATCCACTACTCAATTCTCAGTTTGGAAATAAAGTTCCAAAAGGTGTGGGGACCCTTTCTTGAATATTTTCAAAATTCCCAGCCAGACTAAAGGTCCATTCTTTCTCCCATTTCCTCAGTACATAAATCCCTGGCCTCCAGCATTTTCCAGTAAAACTCTTTAGACTCATATTTGTTATCATACAACAGCCTATGTATTAGAAAAATACATCTTCCCTATACCAATGCAGCTCTGTGGGGACAAAGGTTCTGTTTAACCCTTTTTGCCAATGCATTGATGGCTTGAAGTAGGGGACTGGGAAAGATGAGATGATAATGTTTGTACTATGGGTGCATCTCTTTCATGAATATGAATTGTACATTTGTTATGCACTGCACAATTCTCCTTTACACTATGTTCTCCAATAACAAAACAGAAACTCTATCAAGACAAAGCAGCCTATCCCATTGGCAGAATATGCATGCACTGAGATATCCATGCCCTCTATCACTGCTGCAGTTTATACCACCTACCAAATGCACTTCAGTTGCCTATCTAGGGCATTCCAGCAGTGTCTAATACATTGTATCCAACCTTACCATTAATACCGCTGCTCCCGCGGGTTGTGTGCTCAGTCCCCTCCTCAACTTCCTGCTTACCCAAGACTGTGACCAGATATAATGTAACTTGATCCTTAATTTCCAGGTGATATGGTGATATCACTGTTATATGCCAGATCAACAAATGGAAGGGGGGGGGGGGGTTGTGTGAACAAAATCCTGTCTTCTTTATAGAGTTGCTGTAGAGACTCTTGATGGTTTCAAGCTCCGAGGCATCCATATCACCAGCAAACTCTCCTGGCTTCTCCATACTGATGTGGTGATCATGAAAGCACATCAGGGTGTGTACTTTCTTAGGCATCAGAGTAGATATAGCCTGTCTACAAAGATTCCATAAATTTGTGGTGTAAAATGTGGCCTGATAGACTGCATCTCAGCTTGGTATGGCAATTGCTCTGCTCAGGACAAATGGAGCCTGCATAGAGTGATAAACACAACCTAGTCCTTCATTACCTTGTCACTTGCAGTACTCCCATCCAGTCCATCTTCATGGTCCATTGCTTCAAGAATGCTAACTGTATTGTCAAGACTGCCTGTCACCCTGGCCATTCCCTTTTTGGGGAGAAGATATGGGAGCCTGAAGTCCAAACAACAATACTTAATAATGTCTTCTTTTCCACTGTTATTAGATGTCTGAACTAATCACCTCTTTCATATCCCCTTCTCAGTGCTGTGGCCATGTTTTTTGGACCCTTAATTTTACCTTTCTTGGTTATTCCATTATTGTCACTTGATCATATCTTTTTGCACTACCTCATATTGTACTACAATCTTTACACCACTCTGTTATTCTGCAGTTACTTGTGCATTTCTTATTACCATGTATACAGTTTACATTGTAAACTTCATGAGCAAGGAATTTCATTGCACCCTACTGCATATAACAGCAAACTAATCTGAATCTGAACCTCTCAAACTTGCAGCCTCTGATGGCAAGGTTGCGAACAATACACAAATGGGCAGATTCCTCACTTGCAGGCTCCCACCCGACAGCACTGGAGAATGCTTGCACCAAAGGTTTGTAGGGGTACAGGAAGGTGGTTTGACACCACTTTATCAAGTGCAAGTAGGAATAGCTCTTAAACCTATGCTGGTGGGCATAGGTTCAAGGTGAAAGATTTAAAAGTGAGAGGCAACTTTTTCACTTCACGGGTGGTTGGTATATGTAACAAGCTGACCAAGATAGCTGTAGAAGTGTGTACAATTACCATACTTAAATAACACACACAAAATGCTGGAGGAACTCCAGGCATCAACTGTCAAGAGGAATAAACAGTGGGAACGTTTCAGGCAGAGACCTTTCATCAGCACTGGAAAAGAGGAGGATAGAAGCCAGAAAAAGGTGGGGGCAGAGCAGCACAAGCTTATAAATGATAGATAAGACCAGATGAGGGGGTAGGTAGGAGGCAGGTGGGGGAAGCTGTTTGCCCTGAACAGTCCTTCCAGATGAGGTGACACTTCACCTGTGCTTCTGGTATGGCCCCATATGTATCAGTGAGATGCAATGCAGATTGAGGGACCATTTCATTCAGCATCTTTGCTGTCTGGCAAAATATCCGTTAATTACTCCTGCCTCCCCATTTTTTCCCCCCTATGCTCTTTCATACTTCCTGTTTTCATGTGCCATCACCTCTGGTTCCCACCGTCCTTCCATTTATTCCATGGGGTACTGTCCTCTCGTATTAGATTCCCTCTTCTTTAGTCCTTCACCTCTTTAGTTCTTCAGGAGGCAATGAAACTCAATATATATTTATCTGTGGTGGGGTTGTGGCATAAAGAGTGTAGTTTATGTTTTTTTATTGCTGGAAATGGGTCAGATAAGGTAAGAAATGAATTCCTGGGTTAGTGTTATGCATAAAACTATTGCTTTTGGATATCAGCAGCTAACTAAAACAGCATGTATGATGTTTATAACCTCACAGTCAGATTACATCCAGAATGATAACCAATGAACTCAAAAAATTACCACAATTATAGATGATGTGAAATAAATGAGAAAAGCAGAACATTAATTTCACTTTCCACTGCTTTAGATGAAATCACTAATAAAGCACAGTCACACAGGGTATCTAATAGCCTACCTTTAAGTTATCTTAGAATTTTAGCAAGAAATAAAGCAGTTATTCTCCTCATCATGTACCCAGGGAAGCCATCCATTAGTTCTTTCTTTTCTTATTTCACTGTACCACAGCAACTCCTCCTCCGTCAACACTCCACTGATTTTTTTTCTTATTTTTTGGTATTAGAAATTTAATCAAAGCTAATTTGAAGTGGTCAGTTAACCTACCATCACCATGAATGTGAAGTGGGAGGAAACATGAACATTCGAGGTCGCACCACTGCCTGCAAGGAGTTTGTATGTTCTCCCCGTGACTGCGTGGGTTTCCACTGGGTGCTCCAATTTCCTCCCAGTCCAAAGATGTACTGGTTGATAGGCTGATTGGGCATTGTAAATTGTCCTGTGACTAGGCTAGACTTAAAATCAGGGGAGTGCTGGGCAGCACAGCTCATGGGGCAGACGGGCCTGTTCTGCACTGTAATTCAACAAATAAATAGACAAAGAAACCCACAAAGTTATTAAGAGAACTGGCAAGTATTGCAAGGAAGCATTGATCTAGATCCAGAAGGATTACAGGTAGCCTCCATTTTTCAAGAGTTTGCTTTACAACAGCTTGCTGTTATGAAAGATCTACATTAGTACCTGTTTTCGCTAACCAAAGAGGACGTTCGCTTTTACAAAAAAAAAGACGACTGCTTTATAAGTGTGTTACTCCGAGAAAGACTGCAATGACCGTGAAGCCTTGCGCGGGCAGTTGTTTGCGCATGCGTATATGTGTGTAGGCATTTACATGCCGATTTTTTTTTCTCCAAATTGACTTTGGCTTGCTGTCTTCCAGAGTTTGATAAGTGAAACTATACTGTGTATAGAATATTTCTACTTTATATAGGGTGTATATTTATCATATCATTCCTACTTTTACTATATGTTAGTGTTATTTTAGGTTTTATGTGTTACTTGGTTTGATTTGGTAGGTTATTTTTTTGGTCTGGGAAAGCTCAAAAATTTTTCCCATATAAATTAATGGTAATTGCTTCTTCATTTTATGACATTTTGGTTTACAAACGGTTTCATAGGAATGCTCTACCTTCGGATTGTGGGGGAAACCTGTAGAGCTGCAAGACAGAAGCACTGAATGCTAGAGTTTGTTGTGTAACTATTACTTAGCTGATGTCAAATACCTTTGGGCAGCACAATGTGCAGCTTTGCAGCTCTAGCCACCCTGGTTGAATCCTGATCTCTGGTGCTATCTGTGGAAAGGACAAGGATGTGGAATTGATTGCATTTACAACAGTAGCCTCCTGTGGTACAATGATTCTATGATTTTACTGTGAGGCCAGTCAACCTATCAATGTATTGGAAACAATCAGATATCATAGCTTACACTGGAAATGCATGAGTTAAGGAGAGGCAGCACAAATTTGTTACTGGTAAAACATAGTTTGATTAAGTTTATGGAATTCTTTAATGAGGCAACAGAAAAACTGGCCAGGATTCACAGAATTGCCTGCATATGTAGTAGCAGATGTGGCAGGCTGCTACATATTCCAACTTGTGAATCAGTTTTAAGTTATCCAGTCTTTTCCCAGCCAGATATTTATAAATGTAGGGAGACAACTTCATGAACATTGGGAAGAGTATGTTCCACCATACCCCATCTTCAGTTATGCCAGAATCCAGCAAATGAATGTGAAAGATAAGCCTCAAGCATTTGCAAGCATCTTCAGCCAGGAATAAATTGGACGAAATAGGTGAAAGATGAATAGAACTGATAGATGCAATGAAATAAATGTCAAATCTTTGGTCTGTTTCTGATATTTTAAAAAAAATGAGTGGATTTCATTCAGCAAAATTTACAGTTCCAGTTTCAAGTTCCTGGGCGTCAACACTGTGGTGATATCACATGTAAGAACATGATTGGACAGAGTTTAGAACATGCGCAGAAATGAAAGAATTATCTAGAAGCGTAGCAGTGTTAAATGTGGTTGCTGTTTGCTGTTAAATAATAGTTCTAGTTCTGTTCTTCCAGAGTATGTTTCTTTATGAGTAACCCTTGCTACGTATCAAGAACACAACATGATGTCAGAAGTCAGTCTGGAGGAATAATACGGAAATGGAAGAATCAAAGATAATCGAACTAAAAAAATGAGCGCAAACAGTTTTGGTGTTTGCTAACAGCTTTACAAATGAAAGGGTTGCAACCTCTGAAAACTGGAAAAAATTCAAACAGCGTTTTGAAATTTATTTATCAGCGATTGGAGCAGAAAATAAATTTGAAAAAACGAAAGCAGCGATCCTACTCCATGTAATAGGGGATGACGCAATTGAGGTATATAACCATTTTATTTTGAAAATGGAAATAATTTAAATCTAAAAGTGATAATCGACAAGCTTGAAGTATTTTGTATACCAAAGCGCAATGTGACGCATGAACGATACAAATTCTTTACATGCAAGCAAAAAGCTGGTCAAACGATTGATGAATTTGTTACAGAATTGAGAAACCACAGTAAAACATGCGAGTTTGCAGAACTGACGGACTCTCTCATTAAAGGCAGACTTGTTTGCGGCATTCTGGAAAATGCTTTGAGAGAAAGACTCTTAAGAGAACCAGAAGTAAATTTGGAAAAAGCTTTGATTCTCTGCAAACCTTCGGAAACCTTAAAGTCGCAGACTAAAGAGCTTTTTTTATTGAAAACTGCAGCGTACACGCTGTGAATAACCGCAAACATGTTAGAAAAAAATAATGAAACAGCAATGAAACTGACAGAGAGCAAGATGTCATCTGAAAGAAAAAAACTTTGTGATCACTGTGGGCAGGAGCACAGACCTAAAAAAGTGTCCAGCAAATGGAAAAATGTGCAACAACTGCGGTAAGAGTAATTGTTTTTCACGCTGTTGCAGAAGTAGAAAGGAAATACAACACGGAAATGCAGTGCTTGAAAATGAATGCAAGGAATTTCATATTGATGTGCTTTGTGAAAATAAACAAAGTAAGAATGACTGGACTATGCCATTGCAAGTGAACCACAACATTATTCTGTTTAAACTTGATACTGGAGCACAAGTAAATGTTCTTGCAGAATCTGAGTTTAATGCATTAAAGCCAAGACCAAAGTTACATCAGACAAATATAAAAGTGACTGGATATTCAGGTGCAGACATTCCAATTAAAGGAACATGCATGGCAAAAGTATCACACAAAAATATTGAGCACACGCTTTAATTTGTGGTAGTGCCAAAAAATGTACAGTCAATATTGGGTTTATCTGCCTGTGAAAGACTGAATTTGGTGAAAAGAGCCTTAGTCCTGGACAGTGACAGTGTCAGAATACAGTGGCTTGATGAAGGAGCAAGAGAGAACAAAATTTGATTCCAATGCAGCAAAAGTAAAAGAAGTCATAAAGAAAAATCCCAGACCCATCCCTTTGTTACTGGCATCTGACAAAGCATTGCTACCAAAACCAGACTTCCCATTACAATACAATACTGATCTGAAGCCAAAGAGTGACAAGAATCAGAATCCAATTGAAGAAGTGAAAGCACAAGTGAAGGAATTGAGTTTTATTGAAATGATGAAATCTCAGCATAAAAACGGATTACATAGTTATTGAATGAATTAGATGAAAAAGATTTGTATTTCATTACAAATGGAAGTGGAAGAAATTAAGAAAGTCTACTTGTGTTCGTAAACCCCCAAAGACACTGATAGAGACATGTTAAATTATGCATTTATTATGATCTATGTTGCTAATTCTTTTTTTTAAGGAGAGGAAGATATGGTGATACCACATGTCATGTGTAAGAAAGTGACTGGACAAGAGTTCGGAGCATGCACAGAAATGAAAGAATGATCTAGAAGTGTGACTGTGTTAAACATAGTTGCTGTTTGCTGTTAAATAAAAGTCCTAGTTATGTTCTTCCAGAATATGTTTCTTTGTGAGTAACTCATAATGAAGTATGGCCTTTGTTCTGACTTTTGTGATTGTATCAATATGTTGGGCCCAGGATAGATCTTCAGAGATGTTGACACCCAGGAACTTGAAACTGCTCACCCTCTCCACTGCTGCTCCCTCAATGAGGACTGGTGTTTGTTCCCTCAACTTCCCATCCTGAAGTCCATATTCAATTCACTGGTCTTACTGATGTTGAGTGCAAGGTTGTTGCTGCGACACCACTCAATCAGTTGATCTATCTCACGCTAAACTCATCTCTATCTGAAATTCTACCAACAATAGTGTCACTCACAAATATATACTGTATATGTTGTTTGAGCTGTTGCTAGCCACATAGTTGTGGGTGCAGAAAGAATAAAGCAGTGGGCTAAGCAACACCCTTGTGCTGTGCCAGTGTTGATCATCAGTAAGGGGTATATGTTATTTCTAATCCACTCTGACTGTGGACTCCCAATGAGGAAATCAAGGATTCAGTTGCAGAGAGTGGTACAGAAGCCCAGATGTTGGAACATATTGCTTAAAATTGAGGGCATAACTGTGTTGAATGCTGAGCTGTAATGAATAATCTACAGCCTAGCATGGGTACAGCTATTATAGGTATAACCAATAATGTTAAAAGCGTATCAAAATATTCACATTGGCAGGAGGAATCTAGTTTTCAATTCCATTTATTATCTACAAGACCCTGCTTAACATGCAGAACAGGCCTCAAAAAATTGCAGGTAAACTGTGGATAAGACAAGTAATATTGACTTCTCATTCATCATAGTAACTTGCAAAACTCAGGAGACTTAATTTTATCTGGGAGTGGAGAAGGGATAAGTTAAACCACAAGACTATTTTTAATCTTTTTAACAAGATTTTATAGCTATTGTTGTCTTGCAGTTCCTTTCTTGGTTGTCAGCCAACATTCCGAATGACCATCAAGGAGGTGGGACATCTATCACTCATGGCCCAGGGATTATGAGGAGGACTCAGCAGGCTGCTTTGCCATCTACTATCCTAGCAACTGCTCCTCACCAGCATGACAGGCTTACTACATAAAACTTCTGCAAGCAGTCACTGGGACCAATCATATTTTCTGCCATCTGATGATGTGACATGGATCTGCTGCACTAATCCCTTGGTAAATGTCCCATTAGGTCTCTCCATTGTCACTGCATTTCTGGAGTGGGTGTCTGGAATAGAGATTGCAAAGTGTGTGAAAGAAAGTAACAGAAAGTTAAAAAAGTGAAGGAAAATTTGAAGGGATGTAGAAGTACCAACTGACACTGATGGTTTGCCTGAGGGAGACTGCATCAGGCACCTATTATTGTGAAGCTGCCTTTCCACCAAATTGTTTCTGGTAGGAGTTTACTCATCTGTACTTTGGCTATCAATATTAGTGTGTGCAAACTTGCATATTAAGACAGAATCTGAAATGCAAGTATAAGAGGCAAAAAATGGCAGTTTGGGAGTGCAGAAAAACTACACCAGAAATCAACACTTCCAATCTAAAAAATGTTTCAGCAAATTCAACAATGGACAGGAAACTGCAACTTCTATATTAGTGAATAAAAACATAATTATATCTGACACCTATCTATATCAAGACAGCTTAACAAAATTGTATGTAAAATATGCACAAGGAATAGAATGTAACCTATCTATAATTGATCACTGCCTACCCAATTGATTTTAAAGAGCAACTATTATTATTTCTAAGTATAATTCCTTCTCTTTTCCGACTTAATAGATAGTCAACATCTTTTGAAGCTTTGGACTATAAATTCATGTGACTGCAAAAACTCAGTGAATCAGTGAGGAACCTATTTAACCTGCTGTTTTAAAATTTTGTTTTACTCTTGTCAGCTTCACTATCCTCCAGGCTACAATTTTTCTATTAATATGAGACATAATTTGAAATCATAAAATAGACAAGATAGGTGAATACCGATACATATGCCATTCATTACTGTAAGACAACAGTAATTCCACTTTTGGAAAAACACTGTTAAGTGAATACTTCAGAAGCTCAGCTGTCAAAGCAACAGTTCAAAGCTACTATCAAAAGACCTTGCTGCAGTGAAGCAAACAAAGGAGAAATACAAATATAGATGCACACAGAGACCTTAGTTCACTCCCTGCAATTCGACAGAATTGCAGTAAATGGAAGATCAGAATAAAGGTAAATCCCCTCAGAATGACCACTCCCAGTTGAATTTAGCTTAATGAATTCACTCAGTGCTGCTGCTATTTTAAAAATTGAGAACAGTAGCAATAGATTTTATGAGTTTTGTAAAAATCTTGAGTAACCTATTTAACGTGCTTTATTGTAATACAAATTAAATTGCTCACATGGCCTGCCAATTGATACCAATTGCAAAAGATTCTAGATGAAAAAAAAATCAATATTTAAACAGATATCGCTGACTATTCATCAAAATCAAACCTTTTCTTATATTCAATTTTCAACTAATTTCTGGCCTATGACTAATTATTTAATAGCCAGAACAATTTCCTTGTTTCCCTATAGCAGACGACATCAAGAAAGAAAGAAAATTGCTTCTGCGGGCCTCAGTGAACCACATAAACATTAAAAGCTCAATGTTCAATCTCTGCCTTATGAAAGTTCAAAGTACATTTAATACCAAAGTATGCATACCATAAACAACTTCCGAGATTCACCTGCTTACAGGTAGCCACAAAATGAAGAAACACAATAGAATTCATGAAAAACACCACTACACTCCAATTTCACTCCAATATGTGAAAAAAAACAATTTGTGCAAACAATAAAAAAGCAAAAAGCAATCCACACAACATGAACTGCAGAGTTCCCGAAAGTAAGTTCACAGTTATGAAGCTAGTTCAGCACTGCAGCAGGCCACAGACTCAGAGCTAGGTTCAGTGCTGAGGCGAGTAAAACCTCATGGAGTAGTTAGCTGAACACCAGCTTGTCCTCTGCCCTAGGACTCAATGCCTTAATCTTTTTAATCTGGTTCAGCGTTTCAATCAGCCAAACATCGGTTTGTTATCTGCTCTTGGGCCCAGGCCCCGCTGCTTCAATCCAGCCCAAAGTTTCAGTCCGGCCTCAAGTCCACTCCAGCAATGACCGCTGTGGCCATACCTGCATTCTCGATTCTAGTTAACCAAACATTTCATGTTACCACAAAAAAGCTAGATTGTACAAACACTTCAAAAGCACACCTCTCAGCAGGGAATTGCAGGCTGACAACTGCAGTGATCGTAGTCTTGAAAAAGTGTACAGGTAGTCCCCGAGTTATGAACGTCGGACTTATGGACAGCTCGTACTTACGAGCCGAGGAAGGAGAATGCTGTCCGCCATTTTAAGTCAGATCGCGATGCCATCCGCCATTTTAAGTCATTGCCGTTGACACTGTGTTGAGTGTTTAACTTTGTATTTGTGTTAAATTTTTCTTGGTAAGATTCACCCTGACCCCGCACCACCCCCCCCTTCCGGTCGGCTGGTGATGCAGTGAGATCAGGGCCAGGCTCAAGAACAGAGGTTTCCAAGTTTGTTCCAGTGACAGACCGCTCCTGTGCTAGGTTGATGTTGATCCAGTGACTCCCGTACCATCTGTGCCGGGTTGATGTCGAGCTCGCAACTCGACCTCATATAAAAAACACTGCCACCTCCAGTTTAAATTCCCACGTGGAATATTGTGGAGGATCAAATACCCAAACCCAGCACAGCCCCCACTTGTCCTATTTAACCTGTCTCAGTGCGGTGGACTTTAGGACCCGGGGAATTCAGTGCAGTGGTCCTCAGGACCCAGCGGACCTCGGCAGTCGGTGGAGCTCAGGACCCGCCAGCTGCAGTGTTTCTGTTCCATTGACAGGAAGCGATTGCGATTGAAAATAAAGTGGAAGTAATAGTGTTTGGAAAGAGGTGAAATGCCATCGAAAAGCAATAGGCTACAGTTAGTCAACGATCGGAACAATTTTAAAGGATAAAGTGAGAATAATGGAGCATGAGAAAGGCCCTGCCCTGATGAAAACTACAATTATTACTAAGCAACGCAGTCGTTTAATTATTGGAATACATACGTTTCTTACGTGTTTTATATGCATAGAAAGGTAAAATAGATACTACATACTAAGACAAACGTTTGACTGATGCTAAATAATACCAGATGTTCTTGTTCCGACTTACATACAAATCCATCTTAAAGACAGACTCAGGAATGGAACTCGTACGTAACCCGGAGACTGCCTGCATTTATTAAATTGTTAGTAGTTTTGTTAGCTGCCTGCAAAGCATCACCATGTCTCACCAGTGCCATCTTCTGCTAATGGTAATGTATAGTAGCGGACAGTAGAGAGCTTGGTGTCCTTGGGTTACTGAGCAGAAATGGGAGAGTGAAAATAGCTGTCGTTTCTGCTTTTAGTATTTTTTGGTGATATTTGTTAGATGTCGGCTATGAAACATAAAACAAATGAACATACATTATATTCTGGTGATAAAGTCCAATGCCCCATTCCATCCTACCAAAAAGGTCAAAATTCACATTCAAGATATTGATCAAGCTTCACTTGGGCAAGATATCAGAGACTGCCCATTGTACTTGCCAAGGCACCACATGAAAAACTTACTTTCATATAAAGTAACCAGTCAGCAGTCAAAAAGGTGCAAATGATTCAATGCAGATTGCTTGTTGTGACTTTTCCTATCATGGTCTTCAAAATCTTCAAAGAAAAGTCAAGTTTCCAAACATTCTAATACCAATAAGAGGGGGACGCTAAACCAAACGAACTTGAAATCTTAGTATTAATTCTTGATCTGTGCCATGAGTCCTCTGTTGACTAGAGGATAGACTGGGCTTAAATGAAATGTTTAGTACAGTCAAATAAATAGGAATTCAATTAATACTTACCTGTGTCAGAGCAATGCCATTGCCTTACTTGAGCTGGTTTTCACTAAGACAAGATTGGCTTTAACATAGAACCAATCGTTAGACTCACGTTTTGCATGCTTTCCTGAAGCAAATGTTAAATGCTTATGAATTTCTGCAGGCAGCTGAATTTATGAATTCCTTCATGGTCCCTCCCATCTGATGGAGTTAAGACATTACTGAGGTCAAAAAAAGGCATTTTTCTTCAAATTGGTGTGTGGTAAACATCATGTTGACTTGATCTGTAGATTGAACTGGCTATCATTGTTGGTAAACTGGCAATTTGCTGCTCAGACATTAGAATATAGCTGTTGTTAAAACAAAGTTATTTTGATATCTATTGATATGTGCAATTGGGCAGCAGTTCTTTGGTCTTTTGGAGGTTGAGGCAAACCACAATGATGACAAAGTGGGGATACCTTTCTGTAGTTAGCATAGTTGAATTTACTGTTTCTTGGACATAGTCACAATTACATCATCTTTAATGTTTATTCGCCTGGTATATTCTCCTCTTCCCAGTAAATGAAGACTTTAGAATAGAAATGAAGTCTTAGAATTTCAGTAAAGCATCTTGTGCTCCTGTGGTCATCAAGCTTCAGTTGAGATATAGCCTTTTTGTCTTCTTGTCTTCAGGAGCAATGACAAGGCCACATTAAAAAAAAGGTTACAAGGCTACTCATATCAAGATCAGAATCATTAATAAACTTTAAGACAAACAAGAGACAAAACAAAAGGTACAACAGAAATAATATAGCATTTATTTTGATGTAAAGGTCATCAAAATAAGTAGCCCTATTCACCATGTGACTATAAGAGTAGGTCAGAGTAAATCTTGTGACAAATAACTTGCCTTCTAACCCCTCAAAGTCTGTCCACTATCTACAAAGTTAGGAATGCAATGATATACACTGCACCTACAACACTCAAGAATATCAATACCATATTGGACATAGCAGTCCATGCGAAAGGCACCTGATCCACAACCATTCACACACTCTACCATTGAAGCACAGTCACAGCAGTTTGTACAATCTACAAGGTGGACTGCAGCAACTCACAAGGACTCCTTTGACAGCCTTTTCCAAATCCACAACCTTGACCAGCTAGAAGACAAGGACAGCAAAACACACCACCTGAAAGTTACCCTCCAAGCCACACACAACCTTACCTTGTAAGTATATAATTGTTCCTTCATTGTGAGTAAACCCACATCTCATGGAATACAACAGGTCAAAAAGATAGTTCTCAAGGTTAATTAGGGAAGGGCAGTTAAATGCTGACTCAGTCTGTGAAATCTTGAATAAATAACAAAAAGTAAATCCATTATCCCATCATGTTGATGCTATTAAGTAGCAATCTACACTAATCTCATTTACCAGCACCTGGTCAGTAGCCTTCAATACCTTAGAAAATCAAATGCTCATCTGGATACTTCTGAAAAGTTGAAAGAGCCTCTGCCTCCAATTCTCTCTCAGGCAATCTATTCAAAATTCCAACCAGCCAATAGGTTAAAAATATCTTTATATTATCTCTAAAAATCTTAATCCTTTCTTTAAATGAATGCCCTCTGGTTTTCAGATACCTCTGCTATTAAGTGAAGTTTATGACTGTTCTAACCTATGTCTCTTGTAATTTTATAAACCTCCATTGGGTTCCCATTCTGCCTTCTCCACCAGGAAAAGCAAGCCTAGTCTAAACAGTCTCCTCATGTCTCAGGCAACATTCTGATGAAGCTCTCTGCACCCTCCCCAGAGCAATTGTAGCCCTTCCACATTGAGATGACTAAAACTGAAGACAATATTCTGGATGTGGCCTCACCAACACCAACAGTTAAGCTGCACTGAACTTCCATGCTCACATATTCTAATGAAGTCTAGTTTATTCATGTGTCTTTTTTTTAACCACACTGTGCTGCCACCTTTAAGGTTTCTTGGACATATTCAACACGTTCTCTCTGTTGCAATGTTGTCCTTGCACCTATCAGTTATTACGCTATACCCTTATACTCCCAAAATAAAAAGTTGAATTACTTTTACCTAAATCAGAATGAGTGTTAAACTCTCTCCAATAAATTTATTTGCATGAATCAGGATGAATTCCATTAACATTTCTCTCCCCAACTTATCAGCCAGTCAATATCTTTTCTGCAGCCTGACATTATCCTCCTCTACATCACCACCAAATTTTATTGTGTTCGAACATACTGATCACATTACCTACATTAACATTGAAGTTGTTCATATAGCTAGGATCTCAGTATAGATCCTTACTCTCCACTAGTACACCACTAGTCAATGGCATCCAATCACAACAGAAAACAGTCAGGTCACAGATCTCTCAGTGGGTGAGCATCTGGGGGACAGTGAACACCACTCCCTGGCCTTTAACAATGTCATGGAAAAGGATAAAATGAGAGAGGACAAGAACATTTTTAATTGGGGAAGGGCAAATTATGAGGCTATGAGGCTAGAACTTGTGGGTGTGAATTGGGATGATGTTTTTGCAGGGAAATGTACTATGGACATGTGGTCAATGTTTAGGGATCTCTTGCAGGATGTTAAGGATAAATTTGTCCCGGTGAGGAAGATAAAGACTGGTAGGGCGAAGGAACCATGGGTGACAAGTGAGGTGGAGAATGGAAGTGAGTTGGATGGAAGGCAGCATACGTGAGGTTTAGGAAGCAAGGATCAGATGAGTCTATTGAGGAATATAGGGTAGCAAGAAAGGAGCTTAAGAAGGGGCTGAGGAGAGCAAGAACGGGGCATGAGAGGGCTTTGGCGAGTAGGGTAAAGGAAAACCCCAAGGCATTCTTCAATTATGTGAAGAACAAAAGGTTGACAGGAGTGAAGATATTACCGATTAGAGATAAAGGTGAGAAGATGTGCCTGGAGGCTGTGGAAGTGAGCGAGGTCCTCAATGAATACTTCTCTTCGGTATTCACCAATGAGAGGGAACTTGATGATGGTGAGGACAATATTAGTGAGGTTGATGTTCTGGAGCATGTTGATAATTGAGGGAGAAGAGGTGTTGGAGTTGTTAAAATACATTAGAATGGATAAGTCCCCGGGGCCTGACAGAATATTCCCCAGGTTGCTCCATGAGGCGAGGGAAGAGATTGCTGAGCCCCTGGCTAGGATCTTTATGTCCTCGTTGACCACGGGAATGGTACCGGAGGATTGGAGGGAGGCGAATGTTATCCCCTTGTTCAAAAAATATAGTAGGGATAGTCCGGGTAATTATAGACCAGTGAACCTTATGTCTGTGGTGGGAAGGCTGTTGGAAAAAATTCTTAGAGATAGAATCTATGGACATTTAGAGAATCATGATCTGATCAGGGACAGTCAGCATGGTTTTGTGAACGGCAGATCTTGTCTAACAAGCCTGATAGAGTTCTTTGAGGAGGTGACCAGACATATAGATGAGGGTAGTGCAGTGGATGTGATCTACATGGATTTTAGTAAGGCATTTGACAAGGTACCACACAGTAGGCTTATTCAGAAAGTCAGAAGGCATGGAATCCAGGGAAGTTTGGCCAGGTGGATTCAGAATTGGCTTGCCTGAGAAGGCAGAGGGTCATGGTGGAGGGAGTACATTTGGATTGGAGGGTTGTGACTAGTGGTGTCCCACAAGGATCGGTTCTGTGACCTCTACTTTTCGTGATTTTTATTAACAACCTGGCTGTGGGGGTAGAAGGGTGGGTTGGCAAGTTTGCAGACGACACTAAGGTTGGTGTTGTTGTGGATAGTGTTGATGATTGTCGAAGATTGCAAACAGACATTGATAGGTTGCAGAAGTGGGCTGAGAAATGGCAGATGGAGTTCAACCCAGAGAAGTGTGAGGTGGTACACTTTGGAAGGACAAACTCCAAGGCAGAGTACAAAGTAAATGGCAGGTTACTTGGGAGTGTGGAGGAGCAGAGTGATCTGGGTGTACATGTCCACAGATCCCTGAAAGTTGCCTCACAGGTAGATAGGGTAGTTAAGAAAGCTTATGGGGTGTTAGCTTTCATAAGTCGAGGGACAGAGTTTAAGAGTCACGGTGTAAAGATGCAGCTCTATAAAACTCTGGTTAGGCCACACTTAGAGTACTGTGTCCAGTTCTGGTTGCCTCACTATAGGAAGGATGTGGAAGCATTGGAAAGGGTACAGAGGAGATTTACCAGGTTGCTGCCTGGTTTAGAGAGTATGCATTATGATCAGGGATTACGGGAGCTAGAGCTTTACTCTCTGGAGAGAATGAGGATAAGAGGAGATATGATAGAGGTATACAAGATATTAAGAGGAATAGATAGAGTGGACAGCCAGCGCCTCTTCCCCAGGGCATCACTGCTCAATACAAGAGGACATGGCTTTAAGGCAAGGGTGGAAAGTTCAAGGAAGATATTAGAGGAAGGTTTTTAATCAGAGAGTAGTTGGTGCGTGGAATGCACTGCCTGAGTCAGTGGTGGGGGCAGATACACTAGTGAAATTTAAGAGACTACTAGACAGGTACATGGAGGAATTTAAGGTGGAGGGTTATATGGGAGGCAGGGTTTAAGGGTTGGCACAACATTGTGGGCCGAAGGGCCTGTACTGTGCTGTATTGTTCTATGTTCTATGTAAAACCACCGCTATCACTCTGAGCCAAAGTAATTTTAATCCAATTTGCCTTGGATCCCATGGGCTCTAACCATTTGGATCAGCCTTCTACATGAAAAACCTTCATTTAATGTATTTCAATTAAATATGTACATTGATTTAGAAGTGCTTTATCATCTTTTGATTATCATTTCAATACTTTTAGTGTCATTTATTTTTACAATATTTTTGTCTCTTTGTATAGGAGATATTTAAAGATGAAAACATCTTTCATGGACTGTGACACAAGGCAAAGCTCTGCTCTGAGCTTTGACTTCTGTCAAAAGCAATGGAGCATTCTGAGCCATTCTCTGTTACACTGAAGCCTCACTGAACTCTCACTACAAAAGTGAAGGGCAACAAGAACAAAAGAATCTGTCCTAGCTATATCTTGGGAAACAAAGTTCAAGAAGGTTCATTCCACTCTTTAAAAAATCTGTTTGGCTGTTTTGTCAAAAATTCTTGAAGGTGTAAACAATTTGATAAAAAAGCTGCTTTTCTGCAGGGATGCCTTTGAAAGAGAAGAATACAGAACCTTCCTCATTTGTTATAAGTTCAGCTAAACTTATAACAAAATGGCAAAATACAGAATCTAAAATCCATGCATTTGTTGCTTAAAATAATACATACAAGTGCATTTCAGAGAAATATATTGCATCATACATATTCTTGGGATCAATTAAATACAATTCATGGCCCAGGTCCAACAACCTGTCCAAGACATTATTATCTCACCTGTCTGAGAGTTTCAGACATGACAACTAAGGCCAGGAAGATAGTTGAGACCTGAAAAAGGGTCTCGGCCCAAAACATTGAATATTTGTTCATTTCTATGGATGTGACCTGACCTGCCGAATTCCTCTAGAATTTTGTGCGTGTGGCCCTGGATTTCCAGCATCTGCAATTTCTTGTGTTTATGATTAACTGAGCTTCCTACTATGTGGATGCAGAACTCTTAAAATTCTAACATAAAAGAAAACTATCCAAAAAGAAACTATTCCTTTATGAATGCATAGCATCTTACCTGCTCTTCACCATTGCAACAAGTTTCTGTTCACCATAGACTCCTCATGAAGTTAGATGCCAATTAGAAAAACAGCACCCCATATTCTGCCTTGGTATTCTCCAACCTGACAGTATGAATATGGATTTTTAACCTCTAGTTACCGCTCCCCTTTACTCTTGTCCCACCACCACCACCCCCATCACTTTCCTTCTCCTTCCCTCTTGATCTGCCCCTCACCCATACATTCCTCCTACTGGCTTCCCTGCTCTCACCTCCTTCTCTTTATCCTATGGTCCACTGTCCGCTTCTATCAACTTCCATCTCCTTTAGCCATTTGTCACTTCCACCTATCACCTCTCAGCTTCTTACATCATTTCCACTTTCCCATCCCTCACTTGGATCCACCAATCACCCTCCAGCTCTTGCTCCACCCTCCCCCATTCCACCATTTTATCCTGGCCATTTCCCCTCTTTCCTTCTAGTCCTGATGAAGGGTCTTGATCTGAAATGACAACTGTCCTTTTCCCTCCTTAGATGATATTTGACCTGCTGACTTTCTCCAGCCTTTTGTGAAATCCTTTATGAAATCTAACAATCTTTTACAGTTTATCTATGCCAAAAGTCCAGTAATGTGCAGGTTGACTCTGTGGTTAAGAAGGCATATGGTGTGTTGGCCTTCATCAATCATGGAATTGAGTTTATGACCCAAGAAGCAATTTTGTAGCTATATAGGACCCTGATCAGACCCCACTTGGAGTACTGTGCTCAGATCCCCTCACTACAGGAAGGATGTGGAAGCCATGGAAAGGGATTTACAAGGATGTTGCCTGAATTAGGAAGCATGCCTTATGAGAATAGGTTGAGTGAACTTCGCCTTTCCTCCTTGGAGTGATGGAGGATGAGAGGTAACCTGATAGAGGTGTACAAGGTGATGAGAGGCATTGATTGTGTGGATAGTCAGAGGTTTTTTCCCAGGGCTGAAATGGTTGCCAGAAGAGAACACAGTTTAAAGGTGCTGGGAAGTAGGTCAGTGGTAAGTTTTTTACTCAGAGAGTGGTGATTCTGTGGAATGGGCTGCTGGCAACAGTGGTGGAGGCGGATACAATAGGGTCATGGGTAAGCCTAGTAATTACTAAGGTAGGGACATGTTCAGCACAACTTTATGGGCCAAAGGGCCTGTATTGTGCTGTAGATTTTCTATGTTTCTAATAAAAAAAATTTTGCCAATGGTCACTTTGTCAGTGTGATTGGTGGAATAACAGCTTTCTAAACCAATCCCTCGGCAAGTAAGTAACTACATGTTGTTTACAGCTTTTTTTTCCTTTTTTCTAGTTAATTATCTGAAATCAACATCCATAAGGCAAGTTATCTAGTCGAAGTCCAAAATGTTGTCCTGGCAAAGGCATTATAGGTAGAATCTCATTAGACAAACAGGCCACTGGAAAATTGCAAGTTTAATGAGAATTAATGAATGAAAATATTAAGACTGCATTTTGTTTAGCTTCACTTCCCATATTTGTCTGCTTGGACAACTATGTTAGGTAGCTGGGACAAGGCACTGATACTGTGATTTAAAAATAACCATACAATAAGAAGGGTTTGGTGCATAATAGCCTTGATCTGTTTCTAAAATAAATGTCCTAATCTGCCAGTTCAATCTTAAACATTGCTCTTATTCTGCAGCTACCATCAGTCCCACACCACCAATTTTAAGAGTTTACCTCAACCATTCCATTCTTAAAATAACCTGCACAACCTTAATCACTAGTTCAGTACAGCAACATAATGACCACTTTGCACTATAATGAACTTAGTTATTGTTTGCTTTATTATTTGTTATAAAAATTGCGTGTAATTTATATTTTTCTTGTGAATGCTGTCTATTTAATGCTGCTGCCATGAAAGGACATTACAGATAGGTCAGGAATGCAAATGCATCTGGGGCAGTGATGTACAACCTTCAGGGGAGGGAAGGCAGACTGTTAAAATATCAGGAAAAGATGGCAATTCTAATAAGTAACACTCACTCAGTACTGCATTGGAAAGATGGCCTATATATTTGTACTCAACCCACTAGAGAGGATCTTGATAGCACAAGCTTTAATTTCACAGGTTTTTGTGAAAATGGCCTACAGTTAACATTTTTCTCTAATACTGCACTGTAAGCCAGCCCTGTGTGTGTGTACAATCCATGAGCAACAAAATTTCTGATTTTAGATAAAATTTCACTTGATTAGTGAGCAATCTGTCATAAAAAAAGAAACTGCATAAAATATTACAGTGCAGAAAAGAGTCTGCAAATTTTAATTTTAATATAATTATAATAGATAAAGCATAACATTTTGTTATAAGATACTATGACATTAAGTTGGCAGATGCAACAATCTGATTTATCGGTGTACCTACTTATTATTCACTGTCTTTTCTGTTAATTCCTAAAATTGAATAACTCACACTTTCTAGAGACCATTGATAAAACAGGGATACACCACCCAATATAGAACAGAGCCCAAATAAGTTTTCCCCATTAGATTTTTTAAAAATCTTGATTTCCACAGTAACTGCTGAGTTCATTGCTTCATTTGTGTTATCAATCTATCAATTACAATTGAGTCCTCTCTCATGGTAAGGGAACAGAAACTTACAACACTGTTGGAAGTTGGAGAAAACATCCACCATTGATCAGAAAAAAGAATTAAAGGGTAACATGATCTTAAATTGGCTTTCAATATCTTTAAATCTCCAAGAGAAAGATAATGAGCAAAAGTTGTTCTGAAAAAAGGTGTAGCACAGGGTTCTTTTCTTTATAATACAGGTAACTGAGGGAAAATCTTAGTAGAGAAAACAACGCTATGGATTTTAATTTAGTGCTGAGGATTTTTATTCAGAGTAAGTGGGGTCTGAAACTTACAACCAAAAAGAGAGGCAGAGGCAGAAAATCTCAGGATGTCTATTGGGATGAGCACTCAATTTATTGAAAGTTACAAAGCTTTCAAAAACTGGGTTGGTTAGGATAGTTTTTCTATTACTGGCACGGTAGGAGGCACTGTAGTGTGATGGTTAGCACAAATGCTTTACAGTGCCAGCGATTACCTATCAGGAATTCCTGCTGCTGTTTGTTAGGAGTTTACACGTTCACCCTGTGACCACATGGGTATCCTCTCACATTCCAAGTATGTATGGTCAGGGCCTGTGATAGTGCTATGTTGGTGCTGGAAACATCACAACATTTGTGAGCTGCTTGCTTATTGGTCGCCAGCATAAAATAACACATTTCACAGTATGTTTCAATGTACATGCGACAAATAAAGCTTATTTATATAATCTACAGAAAAGGTAGAATAAATTATCTCCACGATAGTTTTCTATGATTTTGATATGTTCATAATAGGGAAGTACCAATGAAGGAAAAATTGTACATAAAATCCACTAAGCTAATTATCACATCATGTTCGTTAAAGATCAGTTTGGGTCTTGCCAGGTTCTTCCAGCTTCAGATCCCCAGTCTTAAATTAGAAATCTAAACTCCAGAAGTGAGGTAATAGTGACAAACCTTCACAAGAAGGCACAATATGAATCAGCATAACATGAAGAAGCAGCAGCAATGCAGTTGTCAATGTAGTGTAAAAAGAGTTGGGGAGTTAGTCAGATACAGCCTTCCCTTCACAGATCCTTCCTGTGTTTGAAAATTCTATCCTGTATTAAATTGAGGTTTATACCATCTCTCAGAATTGATTTCAGTAATTTGTGCGAACATGAATGGTACAACATTAATAACTCTCCCATAGCTAGAGATAATTGCCAAATTATGGCCATGGCTTCTGAAATTGCTTTCCTTTTACAGTCTGGGATATATTTCTTCTGGGAATGGTTACTTATTCATTTCCAAAGGTACTTGGCATGCTGAAAATTTATTTTAATGTGTTTATTCCATCCACTTACACACATCATCCATCAGTACGGGCAGTCCCCAGGTTACATATGAGTTCTGTTCCTGAGACCGTCTTTAAGTCGGATTTGTACGTAGGTCTGAACAAGTACATCTGGTATTATTGAGCGTCAGTTCGTCAAACGTTTGTCTTAGTATATAGTTTATATTTCACCTTTCTATGCATATAAAATACTTAAGAAACGTATGTATTCCAATAATTAAATCACTGCGTTGCTTAGTACTTAATTGTAGCTTTCATCGGGGCAGGGCATTTCACTTGCTCCATTATTCTCACTTTATCCGTTATCCTTTAAAATTGTTCCGATCGTTAACCAACTGTAGCCTAACGCTTTTCCAATGACCGATGGAGTTTCACCTCTTTCCAAATGCTTTATTATTTCCCCTTTATTTTCAATCACGATCGCTTCTCGTCAATGGAGCAGAAACATGGTGGGCCCCGACCTCCGCTGGCTTCCAAGGTCTGCTGGGTCTTAAGGACCACCACACTGAGACAGGCTAAATGGGACAAGTGGGGGCTATGCTGGGTTTGGGTAATTGATCCTTTACAATATTCTGTGTGGGAATTTAAACTGGAGGCAGCAGTGTTTTTTTTATGAGGTCGAGTTGTGAGCTCGACATCAACCCAGCATGGATGGTACGGGAGTCACTGGATTGACATCAACCCGGCACGGGAGTGGTTTGTCACTGGATCAAACCTCTGTTCTCGAACCTGGCGCTGATCTGACTGCACCACCAGCTGACCGGAGCAGGGGGGGGGGGGGTCAGGGTGAATCTTACTAAGAAAAAGTTAAGCCAAATACAAAGTTAAACACTCAACAGAGAGTAAAAGGCAACGACTTAAAATAGCGGACAGTGTCACGATCCGTCTTAAAATGGCAGATGGCGCCGCGATCTGACTTAAAATGGCAGACGGCGTTGTCCATACGTCAGACGTTCGTAACTCAGGGACTACCTGTATATCATTGGCATTATCCCCCTTTTTTGCAAACACAGCTACAAGTTACAAAGTACATTAATTATCAAAATATGTACGCAGCACACAACCCTAAGTTTCATCTTTTCCACAGCTAGCCACGAAACAAATAAAACCATGGAACTGATTCAAAGAAAAACACCAAACACCACATGCACAAAAAAAGAACAACAAATTGCACAAACGGCAAAAAAGAGCGGAAAATGCAGAATATAAACTCAAAAGAGTAGAGGCATATTCAGTTCACATCTGCAGGCCTCCCCAATCAAAAAACAGCAACAAAAAAGAGGTACCGGAAACCAGAAAGACACTGCAACGTGAACCACAGAATCCAATCCACAAATCGTGTCAATCAAACCCTGGTTAAGACCCAGAAATTCAGCACCATCAAGGGAGAGAGATCATTCAAACACAGAGACCTTCCTTTTGGGGAGGGGTGGGAGGAGAGGGAGGGAGGGAGGGGGAGGGAGAGAGGGAGAGAGGGAGGGAGAGAGGGAGAGAGGGAGGGAGAGAGGGAGAGAGAGATAAAAAAGGAACCTTCACACAGACACGCTCCTCTGGCGTCAAACAAATAAGAGACTGGTGGACAGGCCGAATACCCATTGCCCTCTGCACTCGCCTTGATGATTTCATTCTTCCTTGGTGCTTTGGTCAGTGAGATTGACAAGAAATGGAGGCGATCAAGGGCCCATGCCCCATCTCCAGGATTCTTGGCCTTGAGGCCGCACATTTCACTTGAAGTCTCATGGAACCCTCTCGGTGACAACAAAGTGCCAGATCGCTCAATTGGCCCAACAACACACCACTAAACTGCAGATCACAGCCTCCAGCAGAAGCAGAAACATATTTGAAAGAAAAAGATGATGTAAAAGAAGTAATTTCATGAACCGTCTACAGTATGTCACTCTTAGTCATGTTATTTGCTGGCTCCATCTTCTTCTGGTACCTTTGACATAACCTTTTACTTTTTTTCCTTACCCATTAGGTTTTGTCATCTGGGGTCTATCCATTTGCAGTCCCACCTTTTTTCTTTGAGGCCACATCTTTACCTTTGAATCTCATCTTGAAAGATTCTGAGATTGATTTATAATCAGTTGTTCACAGTCCATTTTTCTAAATTACTTTTCAACTTAGTAAAATGTTCCTTACTCCAATTTAGAACTTTTATCCTATTTCTTTGATTCAATTCTGTTTAAGACTCCTGGACCTGATTTTTAAGTCTTTACTCGTTACATAGATGCTGGCTGACCTGCTGAACATTTCCAGATTTTCTGTTTTAATTTCATTGCTTTCTTGTCAATTATTCTACTGAATGAAACTTCTACTAAGCATAACAATAGGAAAACTTTCAACAGTGATTCAAACCATCACTTTTTCAAGGGTACTTAGGGATGAATTACAAATGTTGGCTTCACTAGTGGCACCCACATCACATGAATATTACAACTAAAAACTGAAGCGCATGCAGCAGGATTGCCATTGGCCATCACAGATTTCTGATCTATGATGTAACCCAGCGCTGAAGTTTCTTCAATAAGAGTAGGTCTTTCAATTTATCTCACACACCATGTCTTTCCACAATGTAGCCCTTGTGGTTTGGAGATAAAATTCATTCCATTCATTGGGAAAAAGGTTTGAGAAAGAAGTTCAAGGGACTTCCCCTAATTTCTCTGTCAGAAAGGGTTTGGCATTTATGCTGCATCCTTGATAATCCAAATGGCATCAAGCATTTGCAGTGTTGACGATAAATGGCTTGCATCAAGGCACATCGGTAGCATAGTGGTTAGTGATACGCTATTACAGTTCAGCCATTCCGGAGTTTGGAATTCAATTCCGGCACCGTCTTTAAGGTGTTTGCATGTTCTCCTTGTGAACCCAAGTGTTTCCTTTAGATGCTCTGGTTTCCTGCCACAGTCCAAAGATGTACTAGTTAGCAGGTTAATTGGTCACTGTAAATTGTCCTGTGATTAGACTAGGGTTAAATAAGTGGGTTGCTGGGTGGTGCAACCTGTTGAGCTGGATTGCTAAATAATGAATAATAAAATTCTCATTGTACTATTCCACAAAACAAAGCAGGAGCTATTTCTTCATAAAGGTCAAATGAACTGTAAAGGGATTGCAATGACAATCTGTCGTATTTCAGCTTGTCATATATCACAGATTTGTTTCTACTACAGTTCACAGACTTCAAAGTTTAAAGTAAACTTATTATCAAAGTATGTCTATGTTACTGATAATCACTTGAGATTCAATTTCTTGCAGCCATTTACAGGAAAAAAGACTGGCTCAGGAACTTGATAGTTGAAGGATAATAACTTCCCTGAACCTGGTGGTGTGGGTTCTAAGGCTTTTGTACCTCCTACCCAATTGTAGCAACGAAACCATAAAGCATAGAATCATACAGCACAGTACAAGCCCTTCGGACCAAGATGTTGCCTTTTAATCTGCTCTAAGATCAATCAAACCTTTAACTCTTACATAGCCCTCCATTCTTCTATCATCCACGTGCCTATCTAAGTGTTTCTTAAACACCTCTACCACCAACCCATGTCAGGGCATTCCACACACCCACCACTCTCTGTGTAAAAAACATACCTCTATGACACTCTCCCTATACGTTTATCAAATCACCTAAAAATTATGCCCCATCGTATTAGCCAGTTCCATCCTAGGAAAAAGTCCCTGAGTTACAAAGAAAGGTTGAATAGGTTAGGTCTTTATACCCTGGAGCGTAGAAGAATGAGGGGAGATTTGATAGAGGTATATAAAATTACGATGGGTATAGATAGAGTGAATGCACACAGGCTTTTTCCACTGAGGCTAGGGGAGAAAAATCAGAGGACATCGGTTAAGGGTGAAGGGGGTACAAAAGCCTTAGATCCCACACCACCAGGTTCAGGGAAGTTATTATCCTTCAACTATCAAGTTCCTGAGCCAGTGTAGATAACTTCATTCTATGATCTAGACACACTTTCAAGGACTCTTTACAACTCATGTTTAAAGGGAACATTGGGGGTCTTCTTCACACAGAGAATGGTGGGAGTGTGGAATGAGCTGCCAGATGAAGTGGTGAATGTGGGCTCACTTTTAACATTTAAGAAAAACTTGGACAGGTACATGGATGAGAGGTGTATGGAGGGATATGGTCCAGGTGCAGGTCAGTGGGACTAGGCAGAAAAATGGTTCGGCACAGTCAAGAAGGGCCAAAAGGCCTGTTCTATGGTTCTATGAACTCAATGTATGCCTCTTTATCATCTGTAAACCTCTCAATTCTGTTCCAAAAAGAAAAGTCGTAGCTCGCTCAACATATCCCCACAAGGCATGCACTCTCATCCAAACAACATCCTGGTAAATTTCCTCTACACCTTCTCTAAAGCTTCTACATCCTTCCATTGAAGCAACCAAAACTGAACACAGTACAGTCGGCCCTCCTTATCTGCGGGGGATTGGTTCCGAGACCCCCTGCAGATACCAAAATCGCGGATGCTCAAGTCTCTTATGTAACCTGAATCAGGGCAGCGGTCTTTAGGACCCAGTGGAACCCTGAACTTTATTTAACATGTGCAGAGTGGTCGACATTAGGACCCAGTGTAGCTCTGAATCTGCAGTGTTTCTGTTCACGAAAATAATCCCGATCGCGATTGAAAATAAGGCGCAAGTAATAAAGCGATCAGAAAGAGGTGAACCGCCATCGGTCATTGGAAGAGCATTAGGCTACGGCCGGTCAATGATCGAAACAATTTTAATGGAGCATTTGAAAGGTCCTGCCCCGATGAAAACTACCTTAGATTCCGGACTACAGAGCGCACCTGATTAAAAGCCGCACGCTCTAATTTTAGAAAGAAAATCAATTGTAATATGAGATATTTACACAGAAAGATATTACACGATTGCAAATGCTTTTTTTCGAACAGTGCCTGTAACACAGCTACTTTTAAATATACATACGTATCGGTAACACACAAATTACGTTGCGTATACTTTTTTACTGAACAGTGCACGAACAACATTCCAATATCTCCTAACGACTGGTAAAAAAATATATATATATACTGCAGCCTACCAGGAAAAGTTATTGATCGCCTTCTTCATCTTCCTCCTGCGCACTAAAACCACCAAAGTCCTTCAGTGTCCGAATTGAATAAAACCTAAGGATCTCGTCACTCACTTCAGTCTCTTCATTGTCGCTCTCACTTGAGCGCACGCGGTCCTCTTCATCACGCAGCTGTCCAGCCTTTCGAAACCCGCTGGTGATGGTGGAAGTTGAGACACTGCTCCACGCATTTAGGATCCACTGGCAGACTTGAGTTAAAGATGCTCTTCGCATGCGTCCTGTTTTGGTAAAGGATTTCTCGCCGCTCGTCATCCAAGCCTCCCACTCAACGCTTAAAAAATCACCATCAGTGGAAGCTTTAGTCCGGATGCTGTGCAGCTCAGAACACAAGTAAAATGCGCTCTCTCATGGCCACTTGTTTTCAGTGTGATGGACGAGTCACCTTTTTTATTAACAGTCCGAGTGAGAGGCAGGTCAAACGTCAAAGGTACTTCATCCACATTTATGATATCATCTGGCCCGATGGAATTCTCCGCTATCTTTGTTTGAGTGAATGTGTGGAAGTTAGCAAGTTGTTCCTCGTGGTCGGGAGGGAGCTGCTGACACAGAGTCGTGCGTACCCTGACGGACAGGCCTTTTCGTCTCATAAATCTAAAACACCACGATGGCCCACCTCTAAAATCTTCGATTTTCATTTTGGTGGCGATTGCTTTAGCCTTCAGTCTGATCTGCACAGTGGAAACACCGTGGCCACCTGCTCTCTGTGTGTTAACCCAGTCTTCAAGAAAGTTTTCAAGTTCGGGCCATCTGCTATGATTACCTCTGAAAGCTTTTGTTGTCTTTTTGCATTGACTCAGTTCTTCACGCTGGTGTCTCCACCGTCTCAACATCAATTTATTTATGCCAAGATTATGTGCAGCAGCTCGATTTCCTTCTTCAACCGCCAGATTGATCACCTTTAACTTAAAAGCTGCATCATATGCTTTTCTTCGAGTGTTTTCCATGTTGATGAGGGTGAGTACAAATGACTGATTTACAATAATTTAATTGTGAAAGTGCGCTTGATTTATCGTACCATTTCATTGGACCTCTGTGAACTACTCATCAATTTTATTGGTCTACTGTTACGAGGCAAAATGTTTTTGGCGGCATGAAAAAAAACATGCATTAACCGCACCGTAGTATAGGCCACAGTGTTCAAAGCGTGGGAAAAAAGTAGCGGCTTATAGTCCGGAATTTATGGTACAATTATTACTAAGCAATGCAGTGGTTAAATTATTCAAATACGTATGTTTCTTAAGTGTTTTATATGCATAGAAAGGTAAAATATGTATATATACTAAGAAAAACATTTGACTAAATGACGCTAAATATTACTGGATGTACTTGTTCTGACCTCAAATCCGACTTAAAGATGGACTCAGGAATGGAACTCATTCATAACCCAGGGACTGCCTATACAGTTAAGTCATTTCTAGATTACTTATAATACCTAATACAATGTAAATGCTATGTAAATAGTTGTTATACTGTATTGTTTAGGGAATAATGACAAGAAAAAATAGACTGTATGTCAGGGGTGGGCAAACTTTTTGACTTGTGGGCCACAAAGGGTTCTAAAATTTGGCAGGGGGGCCGGACCAGGAGCAGATGGATGGAGTGTTTTGGTAAGACACCTCATAAGAGAAAATAAAATATCATGGGATATGTAGAAAACATGTGCTTTAATTTCAATTGAAAATGAACAAATGCGTTACAACAAAATATCTGTCTTTGAAGTCCCATGGTATTTAGCTATTTATTGAAATGACTTTTAAAACACTGAAAATTAAATGAATAAAATACAGCTTTTTTAATAGTAACAGTTATTATTTTAAAGCACTGAAAATTATGTTATCCTTCAAGATATTATTATCATCACTCTCCTCCTGACTGTCTTTATTTCAAAAACAGTAGGAGATGCAGGTCTACTTGTCCTGCTCCTTCTTATTCAATTGTCCCCTGTGCCAAAACTCAACAAAGACAGAACAGTGACAACGCGCAAGTATGCGGAGTGCGTTATTTGATCTGGAGCGCATTTTTTATTTTGAGAACGTACGTGCACCTGCGCACTACTCATGTCCATCACTTAACAGAAATGACATGTAACATGTAAGGCTTATAGAAAAAAATATTTTCAAATGCATTTTTTACATAACACAACAAAGAAACTTATTTTTAATTTCAGTGGGAACAGTGTTGTTGGTCTCCCTTTTTAGCCAGCGCATCAAAGTCTGGATTTAGTTTTGTTGTGGCGATTCTCAGGATGGATCTGAGGTGTTGGTCAGTTAACTTGGATCTGTGGCTGGCTTTGTTGATGTTCATGACGCTGAACGCCTGTTCACACAAATAGATTGAGCCGGACAAAGAGTAAAGCGCAAATGTGGAGTAATACGCTGCAACTCAACAAAGGTCAATGTATATAGAGTGCGTCATCTATTGGGAAAACGCCAGAATTGCGGGGAAAAAATGTTAACAAGGTTTATTAATATAATTTCATCAAGTTCTGCGGGCCGGATTAAAAAGCTTAACGGGCCGCATATGGCCCGCGGGCAGTAGTTTGCCCATGCCTGCTGTACGTGCTTAAACAAGTGCTGGAGAGACAACTTCTGGGTTTTCCCCATCCATGATTGGTTGAATCCGCGCATGCGGAATCCGCGGATAAGGAAGGCCGGCTGTATTCAATGTACGATATGACGAATGAAGGCCTATATGCTTTCTTTAACAATCCTATCAACTTGCACGGCAACCTTGAGGGATCTATGTATGTTGACTCCAAGATTCCTCTGTTCCTCCACACTGCTAAGATCCTTGCCACTTTTTCAAGTTGAACTCCATTTTCCAACTCTCAGCCTAGCTCTGCATCCTGTCAATATTCTATTGTAACCTACGACAACCTTCTACATTATCCACATCTCCACCAACTTTCCACCAGGAGACATGGCCTGGATGGTGATGGTCTTTGGTGATGAATGATGCTTTCCTGTGGCAGTACTCAGTGGTAGGAAGGGCTTTGCTTGTGATGAACTGGGCTGTATCCAACACTTTAGTCATTTCTGCTTTTGGATATTGAGTGTTTCCATAGCAGGTTGTGATGCAACCAGTTAGAATACTATGCATCCACTGTGCATCCACATAAGTTTATCAGCATTTTGGGGGACATACTGAATGTACAAAACTTCTAAAGATGCTGTTGTGCCTTCTTTGTAACAGCACAAACTCTGATATGTTGATGCCAAGGAATTTAAAGCTACTGACATTCTGCATCTCCATTCCCCTAATGTGAACTGCTCAAGGACCTCTGGCTTCTTCCTCCAGTAGTTGATAATCAGCTCTTTGGTCTTACTAATATGTTGCTGTGGCACCACTCAACCAGATTTTCAATCTCTCTCCGATACGCTGATTCATCACCACTTTTAACTCAGCCAACAACAGTGGTGTCGCCAGCAAATGTAAACACCCTTTAGGCTGCAATACTGAGGGACGCAAAACACTACAAAAGGTGTGCTCTCGTCTGATGCCCCCATGGCCTCATATAACTATACACATTCATTCAATTCTTACAGAAGTTCACTCTAATGAGAGTCACAGCATTCTCAAGATTCCATTGCGAGATTGTTGGCCATCTGAAGGTGGCATTCTGTGTCTGCATGAGTCTGAGACACACTGCTGTACATTCCAGGCAACCCTGAATTCTAACACAGAATATATGCTACAGAACTAGAAAATGAAATAAGACTCTACCATTATTTCTTTATCTAAACTTATTAGCATAAGACATAGGAGCAAAATTAGGTCATTCATCTCACTGAGTCTGCTCTGACACACCATGTCACCATGGACCTGGTGGAAGATTACAAATACCTGGGGATACGAATTGACAATAAACTGGACTGGTCAAAGAACACTGAGGCTGTCTACAAGAAGGGTCAGAGCCATCTCTATTTCCCGAGGAGACTGAGGTCTGAAAAGAGGATGCTGTCCAAGTTGTACACCATCTTGGACAATGTCTCCCATCCACTCCATAATGTACTGGTTAGGCACAGAAGTACATTCAGCCAGAGACTCATTCCACCGAGATGCAACACTGAGTGTCATAGGAAGTCATTCCTGCCTGTGGCCATCAAACTTTACAACGCCTCCCTCGGAGTGTCAGACATCCTCAGCCAATAGGCTGGTCCTGGATTAATTTCCACTTGGCATAATTTACTTATTATTATTTAATTATTTATGGTTTTATATTGCTATATTTCTACACTATTCTTGGTTGGTGCGACTGTAACGAAACCCAATTTCCCTTGGGATCAATAAAGTATGTCTGTCTGTCATCATGGTTGATCCCAGATCCCACTCAACCCCATACACCTTCCTTCTTACCATATCCTTTGATGCCCTGGCCGATCAGGAAACAATCAATTTCTGCCTTAAATATGCCCACAGACTTGTCCTCCACAACAGTCTGTGGCAGAGCATTCCACAGATTCGCTACTCTCCGGCTAAAAAAATCCCTTCCTTACCTCTGTTCTAAGAGGTCGCTCCTCAATTTTGTGCCCTCTAAAACTGGATACTCCCACCACAGGAAACATCCTCTCCACATCCACCCTATCTAGTCCTTTCAACATTCGCTCATTTTCAATCAGATCCCCATGCATTCTTCTAAATCCCAGTGAGTTCAGGCCCAAAGCTACCAAACGCTCTTCATACATTAACCCCCTTCATTCCCGGAATCATTCTTGTGAACCTCCTCTGGACTCTCTCCAATGACAACACATTGTCATTGATATGAGATATGGGGCCCAAAACTGTTGACAGTACTCCCAAGTGTGGCCTGACTAGTATCTTTTAAAGCTTCAGCATTATTTCTTTGTTTTTATATTCTACTCCACTTGACATAAATGCCAACATTGTGTTAGCCTTCTTTACCACAGACTCAACATATCCATTAACTTTCTGGGAGTATTACACGAGGACTCCCATGTCCCTCTGCATCTCTGATGTTTGAACCGTCTCCTCATTTCTAGATGATTGTTCCTTTTACCAAAATGCATTATCATACATTTCCCAACACTGTATTCCATTTGCTACTTTTTTTCCTATTTTTCCAATTTGTCTATGTCCTGCTACAATTGCATTGTTTTCTCAGCACTAGCTACTCCTCCACCTATCTTTGTATCATCCGCAAACTTTGCTATGAAGCCATCAATTCCATTAACCAAACCATTGGCAAACAATGCAAACAGCAGCACTCCCAATACCGATCCCCTGAGGATCACCACTAGTCATTGGCAGGCAGCCAGAGAACTCCCATTTTATTCCATAAGACTCTAAGCCATCTGGTCCATTGAGCCTGCTCTGCCATTCAATCATTGTTGATTTTTTTTAACTCTCCTCCTCAATCCCAGTTCCCAGCCTTCTCCCCATAACCTTTGATGCCATGTCCAATCAAGAACCTATCAATCTCTGCCTTAAAAATACTCAATGACCTGGCCTCCACAGCTGCACGTGGCAACAAATTCCACAAAATCACCACCCTTTGGCTAAAGAAATTTCTCCGCATCTCTGTTTTGAAAGGGCGCCCCTCTATCCTGAGGCTGTGCCCTCGTCCTGGACTCTCCCATCGTGGGAAACATCCTTTCCACATCTACTCTGGCTAGGCCTTTCAACATTCAAAAGGTTTCAATGAGATCTGCCCCTCAACCTTCCAAATTCCAGCAAGAACAGACCCAGAGCCATCAAACACTCCTCATATGACAACCCTTTTATTCCTGGAATCATCCTTGTGAACCTCCTCTGGACCCTCTCCAATGTCAGCACATCTTTTCTAAAATAACCAAAACTGTTCACTAAACTCAAGGTGAGGCCTCACCAGTGCCTTATAAAGCCTCAGCATCACATCCTTGCTCTTGTATTCTAGACCTCTTGAAATTAATGCTAATATGGTATCTGCCTTCCTCACTACCAACTCAACCTGCAAGTTATAACCATATAACATATAAACATACAACAATTACAGCACAGAAACAAGCCATTTCGGCCCTTCTAGCCTATGCCGAATGCTTACTTTCACCTAGTCCCACCGACCTGCACTCAGCCCATAACCTCCATTCCTTTCCTGTCCATATACCTATCCAATTTTTTTTAACCTTCAAGGAGCACTGCATAAGGACTCCTAAGTCCCTCTGCATCTCAGATTCCTGGATATTCTCCCCATTGAGAAAATAGTCCACACATTTACTTCTACTACCAAAGTGCATTTCCATGCATTTTCCAACATTGCACTTCATTTGCCACTTTTTTGCCCATTCTCCTAATCTAAGTCGTTCTAATACCCACTAGCTGCCTCCTGCCTATCAGCCATTCCTCTATCCATGCCAGTATCTTTCCTGTAATGCCATAGGATTTTATCTTGTTAAGCAGCCTCATGTGTGGCACCTCAGCAATGCCTTCCAAGTAAATGACATCCACTACCCCTTCTTTGTCCGCTTTGCTTGTTACTTCCTCAAAGAACTCTAACAGGTCTGTCAGGCAAAAGTTCCCTTTACAAAAACCATGCTGACTTTGACTTGTTTTTATCATTTGTCTGCAAGTACCCCAAAACCTCATCCTTAATAATAGACTCAAACACTTTCCCAACCACTGTGGTTAGGCTAACTGAGCTATAACTTCCTTTCTTTTGCCTTCCTCCCTTCTTAAAGACTGGAGTGACATTTGCAATCTTCCAGTCCTCTAGACCATGCCAGAATCAAGTGATTAAGTGATTCTTTACAGAACATGAACATTATCTCTTCAGCAAACACTCTCAAGACCCTGAGATAAGTCCACCTGCTCCAGGTGACTTACCCACCTTAAAACCTTTGAGTTTGCCTAGTACATTTAACTTTGTAATAGCAATGACACTCATTCCTGCTCCCTAGCATTTATGGACCTCTGGTACTCTACTAGTGTCTTCCACAGTGAAGACAAATGTAAAGTACCCATCAAGTTCATCTGCCATTTCTCTTCTCCCCCATTACTACCTCACCAGCATCATTTTCCAGTGGTCCAATATTAAGTCTCATCTTGCTTTTAGTCTTTAAAGTAAAAAAAGTGAAAAACTTTTAGTATCCTGCTTTATATTATTGGTTAATTTCCTCTCATATTTCATCTTTTCCCTTATAGCTTTTAGTTACCTTTTGTTGGATTTTAAAGCTTCCTGATCATCCAACTTTCCACTTACTTTTGCTACCTTAAAAGCAAATGCTTGGGCAACCCTGGTCAAAATTCCTGTTACTGTTAATAGCTAAGTAAGTAAAAGATGACCCGATTTCCAAAAGGCATTAGTTAAAGATGACACATTTCTTTAATATTTTAAGCAAGATTACTTTCTTATTTCATTTTTTACATTTTCAAAAAGGAAAAGGGCCCAAAGCAAAAGTTTGGGCTCCCTGCATGGTCAGAACTTAGTAACACCTTCTTTGGCAAGTATCACAGCTTGTAACTAAGAGTCTTTCAGTTCTTGTTTGGGGGGGGGGGGGATTTTCGCCCATTTTTCCTTGCAAAAGGCTTCTAAGTTCTGTGAGATTCTTCGTCCGTCTTGCATGCACTGCTTTTTTGAGGTCTGTCCACAGATTTTCGATGATGTTTAGATTGGGGCAATGTGAGGGCCATGCAAAACCTTCAGCTTGCACCTCTTGAGGTAGTCCATTGTGGATTTTGAGGTGTGTTGATGATCATTATCCTGTTGTAGAAGCCATCCTCTTTTCATCTTCAGCTTTTTTTTTACAGACAGTGTCATGTTTGCTTCCAGAATTTGCTGGTATTTAATTGAATTCATTCTTCCCTCTACCAGTGTGCCAATGGCTGCAACACAAGCCCAAACATGATCGATCCACCCCCATGCTTAACAGTTGGAGAGATGTTATTTTCATGAAATGCTGCACCCTTCTTTCTCCAAACATATCTTTGCTCATTGCAGCTAATAAGTTCTATTTTAACTTCATCAGTCCAAAAAGGTTGTTTCCAAAATGCATCAGGTTTGTTTAGATGTTACTTTGCAAACTTCTGACGCTGAATTTTGTGGTAAGGATGCAAGAAAGGTTTTCTTCTGATGACTCTTCCATGAAGGTCATATTTGTGCAGGTGTCGCTGCACAGTAGAACGGTGCACCACCACACCAGAGTCTGCTAAATCTTCCTGAAGGTCTTTTGCAGTCAAATGGGGGTTTTGATTTGCCTTTCTAGCAATCCTACGAGCAGTTCTCTCGGAAAGTTTTCTTGGTCTTCCAGCCCTCAACTTGACCTCCACCGTTCCTGTCAACTGCCATTTCTTAATTACATTACGAACTGAGGAAACGGCTACCTGAAAACGCTTTGCTATCTTCTTATAACCTTCTCCTGCTTTGTGGGCGTCAGAGTACTAGACAACTGCTTAGAGGAGCCCATGGCTGCTGATTGTTGGGACAAGGTTTGAGGGGTATTTATAAAGCTTTGACATTTGCATTACCTGGCCTTTCCTAACGATGACAGTAAACAAACCATAGCCCTAACAAGCTAATTAAGGTCTGGGACCTTGGTAAAAGTTATCTGTCAGCTCAAATCTCTTGGGGTGCCCAAACTTTTGCATGGTGCTTCTTTCCTTTTTTTCACTCTAAAATTGTACAAAACAAAAATAATACATTAATCTTGCTTAAAATGTTGAAAAGAATGTTTCATCTTTAACTTTATGATTTTTGGAGGTCAGTTCATTTTCTACTCACTTAACTATTCACCTAACAGAAATTTTGACCAAGAGTGCCCAAACTTTTGCATGCCACTGTACCCTTCGCTTTTATGTAGTCCTCAACTTCCTTTGTCAGCCATGGTTGCCTACCCCTGCCATTTGAGAACTTCTTCCTTTGCGGGACATGTCTATCCTGTGTCTTGTGAATTATTCCCAGAAACTTCAGCCACCTCTGCTCTGTAGTCATCCTTGTCAGTATTCTACTCCAAACCACTTGGGCAAGGCTCCTCCCTCATGTCTCTGTAATTCCCTGTATTCCATTGTGATACTGATACATGAGATTTCTGCTTCTCCCTCGCATACTGCAGTAAGAGTTCAGTCATATTATGATCACTGTCTCCTAAGGGTTCCTTTACATTAAGCTCTCTAATAAGATCTGGGTTATTCCACAACACCCAATCTAAGATAGCCTTTCCCTGAATAGGCTCAAGCACAAGCTGTTCTAAAAAGCCATCTCGTAGAAATTCAACAAATTCCCTTCTCTTGCTATCCAACACCAACCAGATTTTCCCAATCCCTAGCATATTGAAGTCCCCCATTACAATTGTGTCGTTACCCTTATTACATGCCTTTTCCTGCTCCCTTTGCAATCTCAACCCTCTACATCTTGGCTTCTGTTTGGATGCCAATATATGATTCCCATAATTTTTTTTTACCTTTGTAGTTTCTTCAACCACAAAGATTCAACATTCTCTGACCATATGTCATCTCTTTCTAAAGATGTAATTCCAACTCTTACCAACGGAGCTTCACCACCGCCTATGTCTTCCTGCCTGACCTTTCGATACAAAGTATATCCTTTGACGTTAAGCTCCCAACTATGGCCTTCTTTCAGCCACGACTCAGTGATGCCCACAACTTTATACCGAACAATCTCTAATTGTGCCACTAGTTCATCCACCTTATTCTGAATGCTACACGCATTTAAATATAGCATTTTCAGTCCTGCATTCTTTGCCCTTTTGAATTTTACCTCCCTCACTTCCATTGCCCTTTGGTGGTCTGGGATATTCACTGGCATGTGCAACAAGAAGAGGTTGGACAAACTTCTGTTGTTTTCTCTGGAGCAGTAGGGACTGAGGGGAGACCTGATAGAAGTTTATAAGATTATGAAAGGCACAGATAGGGTGGTCAGCCAGTATCTCTTTCCCAAAGTTTAAATATCTAATAATAAAGGGCATGTATTTAAGGTGGGACAGGGAAAGAGTGTAGGCAAAACTGAGCCATTATAACAGACAGATTACCTAGAACTAAAATACAGACCCTTTTCCTCCATTCTTCTCAATATTTTCTCATTCCTCCACATTGTTGCATCTCCTCTAATGCATTAGAAATTTTGTTGTTAAAACACAAGCTTATGCTCGGCCTCATTGTAACAGTGTAGAAGGCTGCTGAGAGGCAAGTCAAAGTGTGAGTGGAATGGAGAATTAAAGTGGTAGGCAACAGGCAGTAACGTTTGGGTCTCTGGATGATGGGGAGACAGCCACCCATGCTAATGTCCCTTTTAAACCATTTCAACTCATCTTATCAGAGACACTCAGCTGCACATCCTTTGCCAACATTCCCTCTTTTTGGAAACCTACTTGCATCAATTTCTCACCTAGGTCTGACGAAAATTAGATAATTTTTCTTTCAACAGTTGTCGCTTGATTTGCAGAGATTTTCAGCATTCTCACTATTTAATAAGATCTTATTTAAAATTCTATTAATAATATACTAATATGACTACTACTTTACTTTACCTCATTCCCATACCCACTGTTTCCCATCCCGTATTCCCTTGGCGTACAAAATTCTATTGGCCTCGACCTTAACTGACCAAACTTAAGCTGTTTATAGTTACTGATTGCTAAAGATTCACAATCCAGCTGACCAAAAAAAAATGTCCACCTGATTACAAACTGTCAAAAACTGGGGAAACTGGGTCTCAACATCTACCCTTACAATCCCTCTTCAAATTTTTTTGTTCTAATGACTTATGGCTATTTTTTAAAAATCCAGTCAGATACTCAAGCTAGGTGAGACAAGTACATCCAAAATGCACACAGATCTCCAAAAGCAGTCTCATCCAAGCCTTGTACAATACAGCAACATGTCCACTCTTATATTCCATCCTCTTGCAAAAATGTCCACATTAATGTATTACCATAATTCCATTTATTAATTCTCTGTTTTGTATATCAACATAGCTAAGTCCATCTGTACAAAATTAGTGAAAAATCACCATTTTTCTCTGTTCTTCATAACCATAATCAACAACACAATTCCTTAAGTTATTATACCGCTTGCAATTTTTCCACTCACTAGTACCAGAGTCTAAATAGCTTTGCATTTTAGGCAAACTTTTTAATTTAAAACAATAAAGTTGATTGCGAAGGAGGGCTGTAATAGGATGAACGACAAGAGGAAAAATGGACTGACAGGTGGCAAAGAAACAATAGGTAGGTTGACAGAAAGTGTAAATATAAAAAGCAGCAGTCCAAAAAAATGGTGACAGTGATGATTTTGAAACTACTGAATTTCATGTCCATTTTGCAAGGCGGTAAAATATCTAATTGAAAGATGAGATGCTGTTCCTTGAGCTTAAACTGAACCTCACTGCAACAGGAAGTCAGAGGGGTGGGAAAACAGCAAGTCAGTGTAAGCTCATAAACTGCATTTGCAAATTAATGGTAAAGAAGTCACTCAGTCAAGGTCTGGGTCTCTGCAGTGTACTCAGCAATGAACATCAAATATTCCGCATTAAACTGAAAAAAGTTTAACCTGGAAAGGAAAGCTTGAGAGCTTGCACATTGGGAGGGAAGAAGTTAAATGTACCCCTGTATTTGCATAGAAAAAATTGCGAAAGGGCAATGAGCCTCAGCAGTCATGATACTTTCAACAAATATGAACTACGTGCATAAATCAACTTGATTAACGAAGAAAATATCTAGATATTCCCACTGCAGCTGACCATTTGTCACTATATGCAGTCTTATTTCAATGTACTTATTCACTTTTAAATTTAAGTTTCCATGCATATAATTTCAAAATGATTTTAAGTACTTAGTTTGCATTCACTGTAAAACTACGTGTAGTGAAGATGTCTCCAAGCTTTTCCCATGTTCCCATACTTTCCATGATGGATCTGCCAACCAACATAGCTGGTGTGTGATGTTAAGCCTTTTCATTAGCGGTCTCTTTTATTCACTCTCAAAGCAAAAGCATCTGAATTCTTATGAATTACGCATTATGCTTTTTGGCAGATGCAATATGGTAATAATAGCTGTAGAGACGTTTCCTTTCCCCTGAACTCTTTTCCTAGAAGGTTCGATAATACCCTTTGGGAGAATGAAGATGTTAAACCTGAATAACAGATGCGCTCTATTCTTTTGTGAATAATTAGGCCATTATTAGAGTGTAGACTGAAACAGCACTGCTGCAAGTTCCATGCATGCATATAAACACACTTATTATTACTGCAAGTCTAAAGCTAGACAATATGGAGCTGGGCTTTGTATTTCTACGTTTAATATCTTTACATATGAATTACAAACAAAAGATTTAAGACATCTATTGGATGTCATATATTATTCATAATCAGTTTGGCAGGAGGGTCTGATTTCTTAAAAACGCTTTAACAAACCTTTCAAATGGAAAAAATTTCAACAGGGGAAAACACAGTTATTTTATATGAATGGAAAGACCATCATTAAAGAATTATTTATAATGTTTAAAATTCAGATAGAAAAGCCAATCCTTTCATTTTTTAATACCTTTTATCAGTAATGATTAACAATGATTTGTTAGGGACCAGTTGCTAAGTTTGTTGCTGATTTAATACTGGCAAAGAATGGATCCACTCTAACCCATTATATGTCAAGCTCAGCTTCAGCTATACTAACTTCTCTGGTTCTGAGCTTTTGCACATATTTTGTTCATATTCTGAAAAATAAAAAGATGGAAATAAACACTATTTTAAATGTAAACTTGATTCAGGATTGGCACACTAGCAATGAGACTGGGGATTTTGTAGTCAAGTCTATTTTATTGCATAATGTCATTGCTGTCATTTTTTTTAAGGTAATACCTTAAAACAAATCCTGACTCCATGTCCAGGTAGAAATAAATATCCACAGTATAAATATGACAGCAGGGAATTTTCTGGGAAAGTTAAAGGCCAAATATCTGCGAGTCCGAATCAGAGTCTACAGCAGACTAGAGTTGGCTTGTCCTAGGGTTGGGGGATTATGTTTGTGGGAGGGAGGAAGGAACGGAGCTTGTTATCGTTTTGTTGCATTTTAAGTTGTTCTGCCAAGCCTTGTGGGCATGCTGTGCTGCTGCTGGAATGTGGGGCAACATTTATGGATTGCCCCCAGCCTACCTTGGGTGTGTTGGTTGTTCATGTAAACAACACATTTTACTGTATTTTTCCATATACATGTGATCAATAAAGCTTGAATCTTGAACATTAAAGATATACTACTAAACTTCTGAAAAAATTTGATAAAGGTGTGATTGAGCAAGAGAGGTGCAGAAAAGATTCACAGGTTGCTTGGATTGGAGGGCTTGAGTTATAAGGAGAAACTGGATAAGCTGAGACTGCTTTCTCTGGAGTAAAGGAGGCTGGGGGTGAGCTTACAGAGATATCTAAAATTATGAGGGGGATAGGATGGCCTTTTTCCAGTGTACAGGACTCTAAACTAGACGACATAGGTTTAAGGTGAGAACAAAAAAAAGTTTAAAGAGAATCCGAGGTACAATCTTTCCACACACAGAGTGATAAATATATGGAACGAATTGTCAGAAGTGGGAGAGGCAAGTTCCAATACTTAAATGATATTTGAGAAGGACATGGGCCAAAGGCAGGAAAATGAGATTAGACTACATTGGTGCCATGGGTAAGTAGGGCTACAGGGCCTCTTTCCAAACTGTTTATGAATGTGAGGGAGAGAATAAGACAATGATTGTCTAATTGGGAAGTTTAGAGCTAGGGCCGATAGTTTGAGCAAACAGGGTTGGAAGCTTAAGGATGAAAAGAAGAATATTTTTGTACATATAGGTTTTAACTTCTTTGCGATTCTTTATCTCAGATGTGCAATTGGTGAGGGTATTCAAGGTTGAAAACAGCATTTTTTTTACATAAATGTGATTGAGAAGTAATGAGAATCAAATGGCAAATGACTATGCATGCATGATGGTTCAGGTTTGTTACTCCAACATCCTTTTTTTTTCTTTTCACATATTCAATATGCACAGGTTTGACTATCCTGTTATACAAAAGTCATTCTCAAACCAGAGAGGGTGCAGAGGAGATTTACAAAGATGCTGCAAAAAGGGCCTGAGGTATAGGGAGTGGTTGTCCACATGAATCTTTATTCTCTGGAATGCTGAAGAATAATGGATAACCTCATAGAGGTTTAGAAAATCATGAGGGGTATAGATAAGATGAATGGTCATCATCTTTTCTCCAGGGTTGGAAAGCCCAAAATTAGAGGGTACAGATACAAAAGGGGAGAGATTTAAAAGAGACCTGAGAGATAACTTATTTACTCAGAGGATAGTCTCTTCACAGAAGCTGCCTGACCAGACTGGTAACCGTGAGATTCATCTTCTTGCAGGCACTCACAAAACAAAGAAACACAATGGAACTCACTGAAAATACACACAAGACCACCACATATCTAAAGTACAAAAGAGGATAAATCACGTGAATAGTAAAAATGTAAATAAATACACATGGAACATGAAGAATCTCTAAAAGTGAGTCCACAGCTGTGGATCCCATTCAGTGCAAAGGCGTGTGAGTCTGTCTAGGACGGGGGTTGGCAACCTGCGGCTCCCGAGCCATTTGTGGCTCTTTCACCTCTGTGCTGCGGCTCCCTGTGGCTTTGGGAAATAATTGGTCAGTATTTAATTAAAATGTATTTTATGTTAGTTTGTTAGCTTTTGAAATGTAATTCTAAATTTGAAGATTATGGTGATCTTGTACAATCTAAGTGTGGCGACACATTTCCTGGCACATCCGAAACGGCTCACAATTAGCCAGCATTCCGGCTAAGGGAGATAGCCTACGGGGGTTTGTGAGTACGCGTCTTTTGCAGCATCTGCGTCCATGGGGGCTGGGTTGAGGGAGGCTTAAAAGCAAGGATGTTTAGTTCGAATAAAGCTATCTTTGACTGCAGTTTACTGACACCGCTACAACGTGTTTTTATCGCTGGCTGTCCAGACGGAAGGTGCTGAAACGCTTTGTCGCGTGTCTGGAAGAAGTGAAAACTTTCCTGGGCAGCAAAGGGCTCACCTTTCCTGAGCTGGAACAGCCAGAGTGGCTGGAAAAGCTACACTTCATGGTAGACATGACAGCGCACCTGAACACAGCTCTTCAGGGGTAAGGACGTACAGCCCTGCACATGTTGGAGGATGTTTTGGCATTCGAGCGCAAGTTGACAGTGCTTGCCAGAGATTTACAGAAAGGCACTTTGTCTCACTTCCCCAATTTGAGAGAGTTCAAACAAGGTCACGACATGATAATTTCGGAGTATTTACATTCTGCAATCATCGCAATGCAAACATCGTTTGGGAAACGCTTCTGTGAGTTCAGAGAGGAAAAAAACACATTATCCTTCCCGGTCACTCCCTTAAGCATCGATCCTTCCCTACTGAATACGACTGCATTGGCAGGTGTGAGTCAACCTGATCTTGAGATGGAACTGGCCGACATAGCCGACAAAGACATATGGGTGTCCAAGTTTAGACGCTTGACAGCAGACCTTGAAGATGTTGCCCGTCAGAAGGCCGTTCTTGCTCAGAAACACAAATGGAGTGATATTGAAAACCTTCCAAAACCAAACTTGTGTTCGAAACATGGAATGCTATGCCCGACATTTATGTAAACATTAAAAAGTATGCGCTATGAGTCCTGTCGATCTTTGGATCCACATATGTAAGTGAGCAGGTGTTCTCCAACATGAACTTTATTAAAAACAAACATCGCGCACGCCTCACAGATGACAGCTTGCGATCCTGTGTAAAGATGAAGGTGACGTCATACAGCCCTGATGTGCAGACGCTGTGCGCTGAGGTCCAGGAGCAGAAATCCCATTAACCAAGTATGATAAATATTTTAATTGCCTATTATTTTATGTATATTCATATTTTTTCATTGTTCAGTGAAATAGTCCTTTTATTTTTCAGGCTGACAGCTGGCTGATGTTATTTTTGGTTTGCTGATGGCGGAAAATTTAAGTTCGGCATTTTTCATAAATACAAGAAGGACTCAAATAGACATTGAGTATTTTACTTAAAAGTAACTTTCAACCCAACGTCTTTTTTTCGGAGTTCAAAATGTTTTTGTTGCATGCAGAAATGTAATTTCGTTTTCTCTGCAGGAGTTCATCAATTTCATAAATGCAACACATTATAGTTTGTTTATACATAGCATAAAGGCAAAAAAAACGTTGTATGCAGTGTTATTTCATTTTAAATGTCAAACGGGTTTTGCGGCTCCCAGTGTTTTCTTTTCTGTGGGAAACGGGTCCAAGTGGCTCTTTCAGTGGTAAGGTTGCTGACCCCTGGTCTAGGACCTCGATGGATGCAGGACAACAACTACTCCTGAACCTGGCGGCGTGGACCTTAGACTCCTGCACCTCCTGCCAGACCATAGTACCAAGAAGAAAGGGAGATCGGTCAAACAGAGGCAGATGGTGCTGAACGCATGTTCATTTTTTGATGTCATCATTGATGATTTTAATGTTGTTCGATGCTTTAATCAATGCAAAATAATGTAGCCAACTATGGATTCATTTTCCACTATCAGGTCTCGATGCAATGTCCTGTAATGGCTAACCCTCTATTGAAAGTCTTGAAAGTCTAGTCGCCAAGTCCCCCAGGAGATTCCAAAAGCGCCAGATCATTTACTTTAGTCTGTTTAAAAGTACTGGGGTGATTGGTAAATTTGTGGCCTAAGGTAGAAGCAGTCACTTTTAGAAAACCTAGCACATTTATTTTTAAACATAGTTCCCTCCTACATTTACACACTTAGTCCAGCGGTCACGGAGCATACGGATCTTGGACCTCCAGAAAGTGTCCACAGCATGGGTGGTTGATAAGTTCGTGGCCAAAGGTAGAAGGAGATGAGTTATACAGCTCTCGTTACATGCACATGCAGTTCAACACCTTGAGTGATTATGCAGAAAGTTTGAAGTTAATAACCCATCACAAACTTATCAATCACCCCGATGAGTTGTTAACTGATGAGCTATGAACTTCAAACTTTCTGCAAACCGCTGGACTAAGTGTGTAAATGTAGGAGGGGACTATGTTGAAAAATAAATGTGCTAGGTTTTCTAAAACTGACCCCTTCTACCTTAGGCCATGAACTTATCAATCATCCCTCGTATATCCTTAAAAGGGAGAATACAATCTGCAGACTGCAGCAAAAGAATCAGAATCAGATTTATTATAACTTAGCACCAGCAATTCAATGCAATACATAATCTAGCAGAGAAAAAAATAATAAATAGAAAAGTACATCATTTACAGTATACACATATTGAATAGATTTTAAAAATGTACAAAAACAGAAATACTGTATATTAAAAAAAAGTGAGCCAGAGGAAGCGGTTGAGGAAGGTCCAATTGCATAATTACATGGAAGGGTGGGGCTTGCAAGGTTATGGGCTGAACCCAGGCAGCTGGGACTAGCAGAGTGAATGTTCTGATTGGCATGGACCCATTAGGCCAAAGAGCCTGCTTCCATGCTTTGTTACTCTGTAACTCTAATGTTTACCCCTTAACAGATATCACCTAATATAGCTTGACCTCATTTTTCTCATTTAACCTCATTGATGCCTGTGGGTCTTAGTTGTATAGAAATGACTTTTGTTTGTTGGTGTGGCAAGGATTAGCCTGGGAAGTGCTTTGGATGTACAGGAAATTATTTCATTACTTGTTCTTTAAAAGGAGGGTGGGGTTGAGATGATCTGTGTTATCTGTAGTATGATATATTTATATTTTTCCTTTGTCGCCCTGAATGCTGCAAGGGGTCCAATCACAAACTAGGGAAAATCTGCAGATGCTGGAAATCCAAGCAACACACACAAAATGCTGGAGGAATTCAGCAGGCCAGGTAGCACCTATGGAAAATAAAGTATAGTGAACTTTTTGGCCTGACACCCTTTGGCAGGACTGGAGAAAAAAAGCTGAGGAGTAGATTTAAAAGGTGGGGTGAAGGGAGAGAGAAGCACAAAGTGCTAGGTGAAACCTGAAGGGGAAGGGATGAAGTAAAGAGCTGTGAAGTTGATTGGTGAAAGAGACACAGTTCCATTACCTGGTCCATTTCTGACCCCTCACTCTTTCTTGAACTCTCTGTCTCTATCTCTGGAGACAGCTTATCTGCTGATGTCAATTACAAATCCACAGACTCTCACAGCTACTTGGATTGTACCTTCTCCCACCCTGTTACTTGTAAAAGTGCCATCCTCTTCTCGCAATTCCTCCATCTCTGCCGTATCTGCTCTCAGGATGAGGCTTTTAATTCCGGAAGAAAGGAGATGAGGCCCTGACTTGCCCCGCAGAAAGCCATACTGGCTCTCCCTAATTAGGCCCTGGTTTTCCAAATGCTTATCTTTCCTATCCCGAAGACTTCTCTCCAGTAACTTCCTTACCACTGATATAAGACCCAATGATCAGATTTCTAGTATTATATCCCTGCTTCCCTTCTTGAATAATGGAACAACACTAGCTACTCTCCAGTCTTCCAAGACCCTGCCTATGGCTTGAGAGGTCATGAAGATATTGGCTAAGGCCCCAGCAATCTCTTCCCTTGGCTCTCTCAATAACCTGGGGTATATTCAATCAGGCCCTAAGGATTTATCCACCTTAATACTCTTTAAGAGGCCAAACACTACCTCCTCCTTTACCTCAGAATGCCTTAGCATATCGATAAGTTCAGCACTGATCTACCTATCCTCCATGTCCTTCTCCATGGTAAATATGATGTACTCATTAAGGACCCTGCCCACATTTTTCACATCCAAGTAAATGTTCCTCACTTTATTCTTGTGGTCCTACCCTCTCCCTCAATATCCTCTTGCTCTTGGTGTATGTATAGAACGCTTTGGGATTCTCTTTAATTCTCCATACCAAGAACTTTTCATGGTCACTCCTGGTGTTCCTAATTCCCTTCTTGAGTTCTTTTCTGTCTGATTTATGACCCTCAAGGGCTCTCCTTTATCCTAGCTTTCTAAGTTTTACATACTGTACTTCTCCATTTTCTTCTTGGCTAAATTCATCACCTCCCTCGACATCCAAGGTTCTCTTACCTTGTCCTTCCTTCTGATTGGAACATATCTATCCTGGACTCTGTGCAGCTGGTCTTTAAACAGCCTCCACATGTCAGATGTGAACTTGCTCAAAGACAGCAGATCCCAATTAAATCTCCCTCATTCTTGCCTAATGCTCTCATAATTTGCCCAGCTTCAACTTAATATCCTCCTGCAAGGTCCATATTTATCCTCATCTATAGCTATCTTAAAACTTAAGGAGCTGTGCTAACCGTTCCCCAACTGCTCACCCACTGAAAGGCTGGTCACCTGGCCAGGCTCATTACCCACCACCAAGTCCAGTACAGCCTCTCCTCTTGTTGGACTATCGACACTATGATTTAAGAAACCCTCGTGGATGTACCTAACAAAATTTGCCCCAACCAAACCTCTTGTACTCAGAAGGTCCTAGTTTATATTAAGGAAGTAGAAGTCCCCCGTGACAACAACCCTATTGTGTTTTTTTTTCACAAACTTTCCTTAATCTATCAGCATATCTGCCTCTCAATGTCCCAATGAATATGCGGGACAGGGGGGAGGGGCTGTAGTACAATCCCAGAATGATTACACCCTTCCCATTTTTGAGTTCTATCCTTATTGACTCAGTGGACAAGTCCTGCATTATGCCCCCTCTGAGTGCAGCTGTGATATTGTCCCAGATTAGTAATGCAACTCCCTAACCAATTTTACCTCTCTATCTTTTCTAGATCATTAAAAACCTGGAACATTAAGCACCCATTCCTGTCCCTCTCTTGACCAAGTTTCTTTAATGGCCACAATATCATAGTTTCATGTACTGATCCATATTCTAAGTTCATCACCTTTACCCATAACTATCCCTAGCATTAAGATACACAAACTTCAAACTATCCATCCTATCATATCTATTACTTTGCTCCTGCCTGTTTTAATTGACCCGGCCATCGACCTTCTTCTCCATCCCTCCACTTTCTGACCTGGCGCTCTGATTCCCATCCCCCTGCCAAAGTAATTTGAACCCTTCCTGGCTTGGAGGTTAGCACCAGCGAACCTGGCTAGTATATTGGTTATTCCTTGTTCATCTGTATGAATATCATTTGCTTTGGTAATCTCAGCATTATCTAATCATACAGAGACATTTACTACAATGAGGGATCTTTCTCATTATATTATTTAATACAGCAGTCCAATGTACTGTATAATCTAGCAAAGAAACATCACTGTTTAGTACTGAAAACCAACCTGAGATGTACAAAATGGCAAATTTTTAATATAATTATTATTATAAGTGATGAAGTTTTCAATTGGAAGTATAATAAGCTGGTTTATCCAGTAACGTCATCGTCGAGAATGGCAGCTTAAATCACTAGCTCCTCTGGAAAAATGAATATTAAGCCCCGTTATTCCATCAAAATGTAATACTTTTCAAAAAATATTTGAACTGAAAAGAGGAGCAAGAATGGGGAGGAGAAAAGGAAATAAAAAAAGTGACACTGCTGAGCCTGCGTCCAAGAGGAGTGCAGCGAGCAGCTCTCCGACCCGGCTGCGTGCTAGCGAAGCGGCCGCTGGGCCTTGTTCAGTCGAAGCGGTGAATGTCTTCAAAATCCTGAAAGAAATAATGGAGGTCCAGAAAGATATAAAGCAGCAGCTCCGTGATATTAAGGCAGAGCTCGCCAGCGTTAATCAAAAAATAGTGGAGGCAGAAACTCAAATTGAGAAGGTGGGAGATTGCATTCAAAGCATGGAACGTATACTGAGCAAGACAATAAAAATAATACATCACCAAGAAGGTAAACTGCTTGACCTGGAGGGAAGATCACGGAGGAAAAATATCAGAATCTACAACGTTCCCGAAGGAGCGGAGGGCTCGTCCATGACGGAGTTTGTCGGAAAGTTACTGCGGGACACACTGGATCTTCCCCCGGCTATGAAGCTGGAAGTCGAAAGAGCCCACCACGCGCTCATCCCAAAATCTACCCAGGATAGAAAGCCACGCTCAATAATAATTAAATTCCTTCGGTACAGCACCAAGGTGGAGATTCTACGAAGGGTCTGGGGTAAGAAAAGAGTGTTTGTAGAGGATAAATATATCTATTTCAACCAAAATTAACCCCCCACCCCCCACGGTCCTCCAGAAATGCAAAGAATACTCTGAAGTAAAGCGAGTACCAGAGCAAAATAAGATTAGATTTCAAACTCTGAACCCTGCTAAACTTCAAGTGTTTTATGACAACAGGACGTGGTTGTACCAGACAGTGGAAGAGGTGACTACAGACATGAAGGCCAGAGGGTTGCCCATCAGCATGACCAAAACGAGTGAAAGCCTGACTGAAGAATTATCCTGCTCTGCTTGGGAAATAATGCGAGAATCGAGAAGGCAGGAGACGGGAGGAGGCCGAGAGAAATATATCAGGAAGAGACCAGGAGTTTCCCAAAGACAGTCCTCACAAACTTCAGAAGAGCCATAAGGATTGGTTAACTTTAAAAATGTTGAGAAGCTAAAGGGAAGCAAAAGTACACGGTGATATATAGAAATACTCAAGAAATACTTATTATAATGTGGGTTTTATATTACTTAGTTGTTACTCTTTATTTGCTCACTTACTCCTTTCTCCCCACCAAAATGAGAACATATATATGTGTGCATATATGTGTATCTGTGTAATGTGTGTGTATATATGTATGCATGTGTGTATAGAAATATATATATATAAAAATAAATGTATATATAGGAGGAGTACACAGGAAAATCTTTCCTGTATAATGGATTTGTTCACTGACTTTTATGAATACTGCAATGGGGGCCCTCAACTCACAAGTAGGAGGGGTTATCCCCCACAGCTAGACATTTCCTCTAGCTCAACACAGGCTCATCTACTAGAGACCTCAGCCTTGGAATCACACGCTCATTGTCATTTTTGTTATTATTTGCGTTTCTTGGTTCTTATTTGTTCAGGGAGTAGATCGATTAAGTTTTATTCTAATTTCAATGATACATTGACAGATAAATACAGATAGCTAAGGACAAGGTAAAATTCATTCCTTTAATGTAAATGGGCTATTAAATCCAATCAAACATAACAGAAATTTATCCAAAATGAATAAAGAACAAGCTCACGTAGTATATTTACAGGAAACTTACTTAAGTGATAATGAGCATAAAAAACTAAAGAGAATGGGCTTCACATTGTTCTCATATAAATCAGGACATAAGAGAGGAGTTGCTATTCTTATCTCAAGTAGGCTAAATTTTGAAAAAGTATTCGAAATGGGAGATAAAGAGGGCAGATATATTCTGGTGAGGGGGAATATAGACGGCAATTCAGTTACTTTATTGAATATATACCCACCCCCAGAAAGTCATATTGGTTTCTTTTAGAAAATTACTGATATTATGGTAACGGAAACAGAAGGTCTCCTGATATGTGGGGGAGACTTAAATTTACAATTACAACTAAACTTAGACTCTTCCAACAGAAAAACCTATGAAACAAAATCTTTGCATAAGAAGGTCAATACACTTTTTGAGGATATTGGTTTAATTGATATATGGAGGGACGTTTTCCCTGACAGAAGGGATTACACTCATTATTCTGCTCCCCATTCTGTATATACAAAAACAGACTATCACATAACATTCGGAAAAGACAAAGACAAAATAAACACCTGTGGAATTGGGACAATAGATGCAAGTAACCATGCACCTATATATTTATCTGTTGATTTTGACCTACAACCAAAGAATACTATTTGGAAACTACATTCAAGTCTACTCAATGATCAGTACTTTAAGGAACAAATTAGAAAAGAAATTGGTCTCTACTTAGAATTTAATGATAATGGAGAGGTTTCACCTCCCATTTTATGGGATACTCTGAAGACGGTCTTAAGAGGGAAAATTATTGTGATATCTTAATATAAGAAAAAAATAAAGAATAAAACATTAGAGGAATTACAAAATAGGCTGAAGAAACTAGAGAAAAAACACAAATTGAATTTGGCACAGGATACATAAGGGGAAACTAAAAGAATTAGGAATGAAATAAATAATTTGGCTACGCAAGAAATCAGGAAAAACTTAATGTTTCTGAAACAGAGACATTATGAAAGTGGATCAAAATCTATGAAAATACTGGCGTGGAAATTGAAAAAAAAGACAGCAGAAAATACAATTCATAGAATTAGGGACCCAAGAACGAAAATAATAAAAAAATAAGCTAAGTGAAATTCAAGAAGCTTTTGAAGTGTTTTACAAAACTTTATATTCCAAAGTTCCAGGGGGAAGCATAACCCAAATTGACACGTTCCTGAATTCTCCAGAGTTACCCACTTTAAGCAAAGAACAAAATAGAATGATGACTGCTGACATAACTGAAGTTGAATTAAAAGCTGCAATTAGTAGGCTTAAATTAATCAAGTCACCAGGTTCAGATGGGTATACGGCAGAGTGTTACAAAGAATTTTAAAATGAATTAATTCCTGTTTTACTCCCCACACTGAACTGGGCTCTAAAAAAGGCACAAATGCAACCCAGTTGGATGGAAGCGATAATCTCAGCTATACCGAAAGAAGGCAAGGATAAAATGGAATGCAGGTCATTTAGACCAATATCCATTCTTAATGTAGATTATAGGTTATTTACCTCCATCATGGCCAAACAATTAGAGGAGTTTCTAACCATACTGATACATAACCATCAGACAGGTTTTATACGACAACGCCAGACACAAGACAATATACGAAGGACACTTCACATTATGGATCATATACAAAAAAATAAAATCAAAGCAACAGTGATAAGCGTGGACACGGAAAAAGCATTTGATTCGGTTAATTGGAATTTTCTTTACAGAGTTTTACATAGATTTGGTTTCCAAAACACAATTATTAAAACTCTACAGACACTATATGACAATCCTACTGCTAGGATTAAAATCAATGGATTGTGGCGACCCACTTTCTGCGCAAGCGAACAAATAGCCAGTGCACGGGGGGAGACTTTGGTAATGCACCTCTGACATAATTTCCGCCTGGAGAGGACAGGCGCTAGGGATTTAAATGCCAGCACCGCGAAGTTTGAATAAACTAGTCTCGAAACAACTTACTGACTGCATGTCGTTATTTCAGTGCTGTGTGTAGCACATCGCTACAGGATATTTATCAAATAGTCTTACCCTAGAAAGGGGCACGAGACAGGGTTGTGCATGGTCACCACTACTCTTCGCGTTATATCTGGAACCATTAGCTCAATACATCAGACAAAATGAAGATATCAGGGGAATTACCATTAAAGGGACAGAGCATAAATTGGCTTGTCATGCGGATGACATTTTGGTATATCTAGGGCAACCAACATACTCTTTACCTAAATTGATGCAATCCTTTGAACAATATGGTCAATTATCAGGATACAAGATCAACACAGATAAAACCCAATTACTTTCATATTACTATAGCCCACCAAGAGAAATTGAAAGTTGATACACAGAGTCTTTCATTATGGCATCATTATGCCAAAAGATTTGGCAAAATTATCAGAATGTAATTATCAGCCTTTATATAAAAAAAATTAAGGAAGATGTGGCAAGATGGAACCTGATTCCTTTTTTCAGTCTCAGTTCAAGGATTGAGTCTATTAAAATGAATAAACTGTTATATCTCTTTCAGACCCTACCAATAGAGATTAATCAAAATCAATTCAATGAATGGAACAAGATGCTATCAAGGTATATTTGGCAGGGTAAAAGGCCTAGAGTTCATCTCAAAACTTTGCAATTAGCAAAGGAAAAGGGGAGATGGGGCCTATCTTCTCTTTGAGGTTATTATTTTGCGGCACAGTTGAGAGCTGTGATATGTTGGTGCAACCCATCATATGACGCTCAATGGAAAAACATTGAGCAGTGGGTACTTCCCATGCCCATACAAGCAATTTTGGCTGATAACAACCTGCAAAGGTACATAAATACTATTGATAACCCATGGGTGAAATTGACTCTTAAAATATGGAAAACTACTATAAAAGAATATAACCTAGAGGGAGATACTGCAATTCTTAAATGGCGTGCATATGACTTAGATTTTACACCAAATAGATTGGATGCTAGAGTTAAGGACTGGACAGCTAAAGGAATAACAGTTCTTTGCAACATAATGAAAGAAGGAACACTGTTCCGTTTTGAAATGCTTAAATAGAAACACTTATTAGAAAAACAAGATTTTTAATCGGTATTTACAGATGTGACTGTGTTGCCCTTAAGGCATTCGTTTAGTTTATTATATTTTTGCTTTAGTAATTCATTTGTAATCATTTTTTAGTTAAAGTTAAGGTTGTTGAAAGTAAATTCGTTGTCTGTGATGTATCGCGGCATGTGATGACGTCACACCCGGTCTCGCTGCGTCCTGTGGGAAAATACCGATTTGGAGAAACAGAAAGGAGGGGGCTTGTGTGTGCAGGATCAGCGTGAGAAAAGTTTTCTTTCTACACACTAGAACCATCATAGAAGCAACGCCGTAAATTCATAAGATAATCGATATTGTTGAAGTAAAAATGTTAACGCTGATTCTGTTAAAAGTAATGACGGTTGATAAAGTTTATGTTCTTTGTTACTTAAAGAGTTGCGGATAGTTTGTGTTGAAGTGTATTTAAAGCCAGTCGATGGTGTAGGTAGATTCTGACTGTATGTTGTACTTTAATGTAATATTGCTTGTTGTAGTTTTATTTTTGCAAGTATTTATGATGTAAATGTGATGCCAAGAAGGAAACAAATATTGTATATATTTTGTATTGTTTTCACCATACGTTAATGTGGAAGAGTGAACAGTAAACGGTTAATCTTACTGGGATCACGTCTCATTGACTCTGGTTTATACTTCGTGTTTAGTTCAGAGTTTTTACACATGTGCAGGAACACTACAGTGACAATATGTTAATAAGACGCTTAAAATGTAACCAAGGCAAATACATGCTTGATAGAGCTCTTTAGAAAAGCATATAATTCAGATAATGGTAGTAGAATCATTTCAAGCATGTATAAGGGGTTGTCAAATCTTAAAACACATTCGACTTCATACATTAAAACAAAATGGGAGAAGGAAGGAGGGATAATTATATCTGAGGAAGAATGGACAACAACATGGAGATATCAATAGAAGTGTACCAGTTCACAGAAATGGAGGGAGCTTGGATGGAAAAACTTGATAAGATATTTTAT